>NC_056743.1:1946395919-1946585919 GCF_019279795.1 Protopterus annectens
ATTTCAATTGTGAAAGGAGATAATTCTGAAATTTCAGCATGTGAAACTGACAATTCAACGCCTCATGGCTAGAGTGGAAGAAGTATACACTTTCTTACCCCACCTATCCAAAGCCCTTGCCTCTTTATCAGAGGGTACAGGATTTTAACCACAGAAGCTTTAACACCTTTAGGCCCCTGAGAAACAGTTTCTGGGTCCCCTAGGACTCTTAAACAAATACTTATGAGCCGGGCACCCTATAATACCTATCAGGCTTAACAGGAGCAGGAGGCAAGGAGTCAGGGTTCAGGGAAGCCTCTGCAAAACATCCTCCACCACATTCAACACAGGAGGAATAGCTAAAGGCCTATGCTGGGGTAAAACAAGAATTCCCTAAGCCTTTTCCTGGAATCAGAGTAATCCTGGCCTTCCCATTTAAAGTGCTCCCTCATGGAGTGAAGAGTCTCTGAAAATGAAAAATCCTCAGGAGGAGAAGCTGTAGGAGTGGAATCATCCACATCAGAATCAGAATAAGTAGGAAACTCTTGTAAGTCTTCCACAGAAGACTCTGAAGCCTGTGAACACTGTTCAAAACTATCAAACTCCTGTTCCACCCTAGGCCTCTTATCAGGCGGGGGCATAGAACCTCTAATCAGAGTAATCAAATCTTCTGCCATTTTAAGCATATGTTTCTTAGGCACAGAGCCCGAAATGCTTGAAGAAGCCCCCACAGAAGCTGAACTCGGTCTACCTCTAAAAGAAGCTTTGGCAACAGAAGGAGAGGCCCTAACTACCTTGGGAAGAGAGGGAAGAACAGTTACCTCCGAAGCCCCCTCAGCCTGGCCTACCTCCTGAGAGGGCACATCCTGTAACAGTAAAGTATCAGCCTGAGACTCCATAGAGACTCCTGGCAACTAAAGAACCGACGTCCGGGACTGCCGGTTCCTCACCCCTAGGCTTCACTGTTTTGTCCTTGCGCTTCTTGGATGAAGCGGGCGTCGGAGCATCTGACGGCATATTATAATTGCAACGCTTCCCAAACACCAACCTAGCACAATCTAGCCTCCTCTTAATAGTGCGCTTGTTAAATCTAGCACAAGAGCGGCAACCCACAACGTCGTGCTCAGGCCCTAAACAAGGTATACACAATGTATGATAATCCCTATGCGGTATCTGCTTCCCACAAGAAATACAGTTATTCACTTTTTCTGACATCCGGTTAAATACTGAGGCAAGAAAAAACCAAAATGTTCTAGCGGGTTACTTAGCCAACTCTGTTTCGGTCTGAAACTCCGGTTTCGGAAAATCTCAGAACGCCAACCTGCACTCGCAAAATTGCTTCTGCATCGGACCATGCGGCAAAAAAGACTGAGGAAATGACGTCGGTCATGCGCATTAGTACCCTGACGTACTGACGCCAGTCTAAGGCGCCATGACCGACGTCAGCCTTATACTCTGGTATTCGGGCCGACTGGGACGCGGACTATACCCAATAGTCAGGACTGCAGCAAGGGAAGACGAAGAACATCGGAGCCGAAGACGACTGAGCCAAAGAGGGATGTATCGGCTCCGGCGCCGAAACAGTCGCTGTCCCGAGCTCGCCGAACTCTGGTGGGGAGTCGGAGGAGGAAGTTCAAGGGGTAAAGCAATAGCCGAAGTCTGCTGAGACGGGCTATGGAGCATTTGGGCCAGTGCCTGCGACTTTAACAGCCTGCTTACCACCCTCTCTAAGTCATGGTCAGACAGCCTGGAAGATCTCGAAGATCGGCTCCGATGACTCCGCTTTGACAAAAGAGGAGACCCCGGAGCCGAGTGGATACTCTCCAACGAAGGGGACAGAGATCTCTTTCGGGACGAAGTCTTCGGAGCCGAAGTCCCCTGAATTCCAGATGGAGCCGAAGGTTTCTCTGCTCCGATACTGGATAAGGTGTCGGGGCTCCAGCTGGAGCCGACAAGGCAACAGTAGATTGGGTGTCGGAACCGATCGGTGCAGAGCCCACTACTTTAGAAGCAGAAAGATCGGCTCCAGCCGGAGCCACCGGAGGAGGCTTAGACACTGTAGCCTGAACCTTCGGAGGCTTAGAAGGTTTACTGGACCCTGTTTTAGAGGGAGAACCTTCTGGCCTAAGCAAGCCACGGAGGATCAATTTATTTCTCCTTTCCTGCAGGACTCTCTGGCTAAAAGAGTGACACAAAGCACAGGAGTCCTGCAGGTGCAAAGGCCCCAGGCAGTAAACAAGAAGTGTGACCGTCTGTCAGACATTTTCTGACAGCACGAGTCACACTTCTTGAAGCCTGAGACCTTGCCTTCCTTAGACATAGTCCTAGAGGAAGAAAGTCACACACACCCCAACAATCACACAATTAATCCCCAAACACACAGACACACAGGTAGGGATTAAGCAAGGGGGTCTAGGCCTAACTGAAAACTCTTTTAGAATTATAAAAATAATTTAAAAGTTTGTAACTATAAGGGAAATAGGGTGGGCTGTAGAAACACTACACACTATAAAAAGGGGAATAAGGGAGAAATAAATCCCTGACTAAGCTTTTTGAAAATATCAACTTACCTCAGCTGGCAAAAAGGAGACCTCTTTCGCTAAGCGGCAAACGAGATCTGAGGTAGTTCCGCCTTGCATCATGGGATATAGGGTTGCCTCGAGCTGGTAAAAGGAGTTCTCAAGCTAAAGCAAGTGCCGAGTCGGAGCCGAGGATCGGCTCCGAACCCATCCAGCAAGAATGAAGGTGAGATTGACAACTTAACATCATTTCTTTGCACATAGAGAATAACTTTGATTAAATCTTTTCCAAAATATTTGTGGCTTTCTGGAAATGCAGGAACTATATTCAAAAAGATTAATAATGAACTAAAATGATGAGAGAGAAAAAAAACATATAACAAATCATTTGTTTTTTAGTCTCTTCTTCTCTGAAGTCTTCCACGAAGCTTCAGTTGCCAATCTCTTTAATGAAGAACTAGCCCACCATTCCATTTCTTCTATTTTATCCAAAATCCTTTTTTCTTTGACAAACAGTAAAGCAGAGTCTAAATCATCGAAAACCTTAGGACCATCAGGAAGGAAGATTTTAAGCTTGGCAGGAAACAGAAGGTATGTTTTAAACTGTGCTTTTTTAAGCTCCCTTATTAGTGGCAGAAAACTTTTCTTTTAGCTATTACCATGGAAGAATAGTCATTGTCAAAACGCACAGTTGTCTCATTAATCTTAACAGGAGCTTTAGCCCAAGCAGATTTAAGAACCATCTCTTTATCAAAGATGATAGAAATCTAACTATAACTGATCTAGGATATTTTTTGTTAGAGTTAGTATTAGCTATAGATCTATGTGCTCTTTCGATACCAAAAGAGAATGCTTCTGGTAAGTCTAAAGTTTTAGGGAGCCAAGTTGTTAAAAAAGAAGTAATACTGTTACCTTCAATATTTTCTGGCAGTCCAAAAATCCTAATGTTATTGCGCCTAGATCTATTTTCCAGGTCATCCAGCTTTGTTTGTAAATGTGTATTTTGTTTCAGCAGAAACTCAATGTTGATTTCCTCTTCTTGGATTATATTTTCCATGTCATTCACAGCTTCTTCTATGCCTGTCATCTGGTTCTTCTGTTGTTGCAGGTCTGTATGCAACAGGTCTATTTGTTTTGTAGTTTTTTCTATGAAGGTGTCTATTTTAGTATCCATTTTGTCAGTAAGTTGCTGGATTATAATCAGAGACTGAAGTTCTTTCTTGATGCTGGAGTCTTGAGAATTTGTCTTCCTGGAACTCATTTCAGACTAATAAAATGACAGGAAAATTTCCACAGTGATTTCGGACAGGAATATTAAGATTTCCTTTCTTTTTTAGATATAGTTCAAGAACTATATAAAACAAACGCATTTAGAAAGAAAATTACTTCAAAAATGAATTTAAGTAATTAATTCCTGTCAGTGTAATGAAATTGGTGGAGCTGAAGAAATCTGCTGCTATCCTGTGTTCATCCTTGGCCACGCCCCCACAATTAACTTTTTCTGACATCTGTCTGGAGCAAGAAAAAAGTTTCCCCAATGGGGTACTTAGCTTTATTGAAGACTTCGGATCTGAAACTTGAACACGAAAATCTCAGGAGTCGGCTGACCGGCACTTGAACTGCTTCTGCTTCGGGCACCGCACAGCAAGGAAGTCTAAAGAAAATGGTGTCTGCCGCATTTTATACCCCTAACGACCTGATATCAGGGAAGGGGCAACAGCAGCCGACGCAGGACCCAAGACTTTGGAATTCAGGCCGCCTGAGGGCAACCTGCCAGCACGATTACCCAAATGTAATGACTGCAACAGTGAAACACGAAGAACATCTATCCAGATTATTAAACTGAATTTCAAATTTTTATCGACTTGCCCCTTCGAGGGCGGCCACGGTGGTGCAGTGGTTAGCATTGTCACCTCACAGCAAGAGGTTTACCGGTTCGATCCTCGGCTGGGATGCCTTCTCTGCGGAGCCTGCATATCCTCCCTGTGGTCGCATGGGTTTCCTCCGGGTGCTCGTTTCCTCCCACATCCCAAAGACATGCTGTAGGTGGATTGGACACTCCAAATTGGCCCTAGGTGTGAGTGCCTTCAGTGGAAAGTTGGGCGCAGGGCTGGGAACTCGACACCGTAAAACTCCACTGCCAATCACGAGCCGACAGGTAATCCGCTGTGGCGACCCCTAACCGGGAAAAGCTGAAAGAATTAGAAGATCTACTTGCCCCTTCAGGAGTACTTCAACTTAATCTGGTTCCTTTTTACTTGTTCCCTCTGACACTTTCCCTGCTCTCAGGTCTTTCAGTCCATCACGCCTCCCCGCCCTCACTTCTCTCATCCATTGTAGTAAGGGTGACCATTTACTGTCCTCTGCTGCTTGCCCTAAATGTCCTCTCCCCAACAATCAATAAGCTCCTCTGACGGTCTGGCCGTTCATTTGTGTGGCTGTGACTTTTAATGTGAAGTATCAATCATAAAAATGCTTTACCTTTCTAGGCAGGGACCCCTCTTCCAAAGTTCCCATACAAGTTTTCACCTAATACAAGTTCTTTCAGCAGGTTGCACCACCACTCATTCATCTAAACTTAGTGCAACTATAAAAAGTGAAGGTACAATCCTCTCCCCATGTAACACTGCCAGCACCTTGAGACAGCTGTTGAACATCCCAATCTAAAAAATATAAAAACTTTGTAGTTCTAGTCCCCCAGCCCCCAGCCCCCCCCCCCCCCATATACATACTTTGTACAGCAACATTTTAGTCCAGGCTACCCAAGTTTAGACCTTTATCAGTCTTTTTCAAACAAACCTACCAACTTCATCTCTATCATTGACTGTATATTGGCTTCCTGTCCTGATCTTTATCACCAACCCAAAACTGACTCCATCAGTGATCACTCTCCAGTGTGTACAAAGGTACTCCTACTGTCATTGGCCCCATAAAGTCTCTCATAGCCTCATTAACCTTCCACCCTGACATTTTCAATGATGTGTAGTCCTCTAACTGGTAGCTCCTCTGCTACCTACCCTTAGATAAAGTTCAAAAATTAAATTCCATATTCTTAAGCTTAAACTCTTACCCCACCTCTACAATTCATTAAAGTTAAACACTCTCTCCTCCCCCTGGCTAACCCAGTCCATTCATTCACTCACTCATGCACAATAGAGAATGCCTGGAAAAAAGAAGTTATGTACTCACCATAACGTTCTATCTGAGTAGGTACTTCATTTGTCTGCAACCTGTGGGTATCGGATCCGACCTCTGATCCGAGCCGGCAGCTTTCCAAGCTCCAAGATCCGAGGTTCTAGCTCCTCCCCCCTACCCATAATCCCCTGCTACCAACCATATTACCTCAGATCTTTTTTTTTGCCTCACCAACCTGGTAACACAAAAAATCAACTGTAAAGGTGATCAGAAAATCCCAAAAGGTTCGGGGGATGGCAGGGGGGGTCAGTTGCAGACAAATGAAGTACCTACTCACATGGAATGTTATGGTTAGCACATAACTTCTTTATCTGAAGTAGTTACTTCATTTGCTCTGCAACCTGTGGGACAGAGTCCCCAGCTACCTTATAATAACCTGGGTGGTCCTTACGGAAGGATATTCCGAAGCACCGCGGAGCCAAAAGAAGCCCTACTCCTCGAAATCACATCTAGTTTATAATGAGAAATGAACGTATGAGAAGAGGACCAAGTAGCTGCTGAACATATGTCATCCATTGGAACCCTAGACCAAAAAGCTGTTGGTGGCTACAAATCTTGTAGAAGGAGCATGAATACCAACCGGGGCTGGCTTGCCAGACAATATGTTCCCCCTGAATAACACACTGACAGATCCAATTTGCTACAGTCACTTTGGAAATGGCTTTGCCCATGGCTGATTTTGCATAAGAGACAAACAACTGGTCCAACTTGCGAAACTCTCTAGTCCTATGCAAGTAGAAACGCAGCTGTCTATGTACATCCAATTTGTGCAATGTGTATTCTCTCCTTTGTTCTGAAATTTTGGAAAAAAACACTGGTAGATTTATCGATTGATTTATATTTGCTTCTGAAGCAACCTTAGGCAGGAAAGACGGGTTAGTCCTGAGGGACACTATCTTTGTGAAAGATAAGGTAAGGAGGTTTCATACACAAGGCTTGCAGTTCTGAAACCCTTTTGGCCGAAGTAATAGCCACTAAGAAGGCCGTTTTCCATGACAAGAACTTCAACGGAACCGAGGCCACAGGTTCGAAAGGTGGACTCGTCAAGGCTTGCAAGACTAGAGAGATCCCATGGGGGAACCACAGACTATCGGTGGATTTAAAAGAAAGATGCCTCGTAAGAAGGTTTTGCACAACTTTGTAAATGCTAAGGAACCTATGCCGTCCCCCACATGAAAATGGGAGATGGCCGCCAATTGCACCTTAACCGTAGAAGCACTTGCTCCCTGCTGAAAAATCAACGAGAGGAAGTCCAGAATGGTCGGAATAGGGACAGTAAATGGGTCCAAGCCCTTGTCTGGCCCAAATGGAAAAACGTTTCCATTTACTGTTGTAAAGTTTTCTGGTAGACGGCTTATGAGCCGCAACCAGAATGGCCTTAACGGGAGATGAGATACCAGGAGTCCTAGCCATTACTGGAACTGGATCAGCCAAACTGCAAGCTTGAGGTTGACCAGGTTCGGGGTTGGGCAACCCGCGGGATACGAGATCAGGTCTGGACTGGGATCCAGAATCCTCGGAGGAGCCACACTGAGACCGTAGAAAAGGGAACTAGACCTGCCGAGGCCAGAATGGGGCTATGAGGATAACTCTGCTCCCCAACCGACAGGCTTTCTGAATGAATTTCATCATGAGTGGAAGGGGGGGGATAACCATAAAGGAGCCCGGGAGGCCAAGCATGGACTAGAGCGTCTCTGGGGGGGAATTATTGCGAAGTACTCGCTGCATTTTGTGTTTAAAGGAGAAGCAAAAAGATTGCAGCGAGGCCGACCCCATTTGTGGAAGATCTGCTTCGCAACAGATGGATTCAGAGACCACTCGTACGGAGTGAGAAGCACCCGACTTAGCTTGTCCGCTGTGTTGGACCGTCCCGGGATGTGCATTGCTACCAGAAAGCGGTTGGTGGAGATCGCCCATTCCCAAACTCTCATGGCCTCTCGACACAGGGGATAGGATCTGGTTCCTCCCTGTTTGTTTATATACCAAACAGACATGTCTGTCTGGATCACAATAATCCCCAGGGGAAGAAGGTCATGGAGAGCTTGCAACGCCAAAAGCACCGCCCTCATCTCTAGGACATTGATATGCAAAGCGGTCTCTAGGAAGTCCACGTGCCTTCAACGGATCTGCATGAACAATGCCCCCCCACCCGAAGCGAGAAGCATCCGTGGTCAACGTGGCTTCGACCGGGGGAATCACAAAAGGCCTCCCTTCTCTGAGTTCCCGCGCATGTAACCACCAAAGGGGGGAGTCCCTGCAAACTCTGCTCAGCGGTATTGGCGTGTTCAATGGGTGGAAGGAGAGGGACCACTGGACTTGAAGGGTCCATTGTAATATTCGCATTCGCAGACAGGCATGAAGGGAAAGACCAATCGCTGCTGACATAGACCCCAGTGCCCTCAGGACTAACTCCGCTGGAGGAGTAGGACTCCGGAGAAGGGCTAACACCTGATACGACAAGCTGTTCAGTCTGACTGACATTACAGTAGCTCGGGAGATTCGAGTATCCAACCTGGCCCCTATGAATTCCAGGGCTTGAGTGGGGCACAGGCAGGACTTCTGCCGGTTCACTGAAATGCCTAGGTTGTGGGCTAGAGTCAGTGTGTAATCTCTCGCCACAGAGAGCGGATGCCTGTTGGTCGCGGTAAGGAGCCAGTCGTCTAGGTACGGAAACCTGAATGCCCTGAAGTCTCAGGTGGGCTGCAACCACCGCCATGACCTTGGTGAGCACTCTGGGGGTTGAGGTGAGGCCGAATGGAAGAACCCTGAATTGATAATGACTGGCTCCGAGCCAGAAGCGGAGAAACCTCCTGGATCGTTTGTCCATCAAGATGTGGTAGTATGCATCCTTGAGGTCTATGGAGCACATCCAGTCGTTCTCCCGCAGAAGGGGGAGAATAGATTGAAGAGTGACCATCCGGAACTTTTCCTTGGGTATGAACAGGTTCAGAGCGGAAAGGTGTAAGATGGGTCTGAGGTCCCCGGTTTTCTTTGGCACCAAAAAGAACCTTGAGTAACCCAATTCGGACTGATCTGGGGGGGGGGGGGGGACAGGCTAGATGGCTCTTTCTTAGCAGCTTCAAAATCTCTGAAGCCGCTGCCTCCCTCTGATCGGGTGGGACATCGGGGAGGCGTCTGGTTTTGGGGGGGGGGGGGATTTAGGAATGGAATGGAATAACCTCTGGAAATGATACAGAGCACCCATCAATCCGTTGTAAGGGACTCCCAGTTTGACAGGTGCTCCGTCAACCGCCCCCCCGACTGCCTACAGAGGGAGAGTCGGGCAAGCCCTCAGGGCTGTTGCGCGGGTCTGTCCGAGAAAGGTTCTCTAGACCCGAAATTACGCGGCCCCCCTCTGCCTCTGGGCTGGCGTCCACCTTGTCCTCTGCCTCTAGAGGAAGAGTGGTCCACAGCTGGATGGGATTGCTGAGACTTGCGGAACCACAGCTTCTTTTGTCCCCTCTGATTCCTGGAGAAGGATCTTTGGGGACTAGAGAAGCTGACTCCGACGGCAGACAGCGTCTTCCCGTCCTTTTCGCTTTGGACCAGCATATCGCGAACGGTCTTGCCGAAAAGAGCAGAACCGTCAAAGGGGGCGTTCGCGAAGGACGCCTTGAAGGGATCCGTGAAGTCGCAAAGACTGAGCCAGGTGTGATGTCGTAAAACGACCCCTGCTCTGCTGGCTCTAGCGGCTCCCTCCGAAGCATGGGAGAGGAGCCGCAAAGACATATTAGAGATGGATTTCAGAGTGGCCATTCGTGTCGTAAACACATTCTTGTCTCCGACCGACATGGACTTCGGGGGGGCTGCAGCGTATTCCTTGATCAAGTCTCGCTGTAGCCTGATGGTATGTGCCATATAGTTCAGCGCCCTTATGGAAAAGGTCACTGAAGCAAACATCCGCTTCCTAATCCGGTCCAACGCTAGAGATTCTTTATCTGGCGGGTGGACCAAAGAACTCTCCTGAGCGAGTTCTTTCTTGGTGGCCGCCGCCACCAACATGGCATCAACAGGGGTTCCTTTGGCCCATGACTGTATCTGTGGGGGGACTTAAAACTTTATCGGGACGCCTAGGGATTGGCTCCACGGTGTCGGGCTCCTTCCACGCCCTGGTGGTAATTAAGTCCACCAGGGGGTCGGCTGCAGGGGACACCCAGGAGGTAGATGGGCCTGCCTCAAACACCTCCAGGAACACGGATTCATCAAGGGAAGGTTTTTGGGCAGACCACCCCCCTCTAATACGCAACATTTCCATGATGTCTCCAAAGGAGACCTCTTCAGGGGGTGACCTTGGGGAACCCTCCCTATCATCTAAGTCCGTGTCGGTTGTAACTGACTCAGGGGAGTCCAGCTGCCTCCTTTTACACCGTTTCCAAGGAACCTCCTCGGTGGGGCTATCCGAAGAGGGCTCATCTACGGGTTGTTGTTCCTCCACGGGAACTAGCTGGAGGGCTTGGGCAGGCTGTCCCGATGGTCGGATGATGGAAGACAGACCCTCATACAGTGGGGGTACGGGTGGATCCGAAGCCCGAACAGGGGACCTGGAGGACCTCAACAGTACCCTCTCCACTACCTCAAAAGCCGGAGAATCGCCCTCGCCTGCCTCAGAGCAATCTCCTCGGCTCCGAGGAAGGGATCTGGGTCGGAGCCGATGCAGTCGGCGCAGAGAGAAAGAGGTGCGCTCCGAAGCCAACAGCTCCGAAGACGCAACTCCCCCCTCAGATCTGACGCTGAGCCCTCGGACCCGACAAGCTCAAGGGCATAGTCGGCGTCAAAGAGACCAGCGCTATCGGCGCCGACAAATTCCTGGGTCCGAAGGGGCCCGGATCCGATTGGGGGGGGGGGGATTTGGGTCTGCAAGAACAGACGCATCATCCGATCCATATCTGCTTCGGAGATGCTTCTCGTTGACCTGGAAGAGGTAGTAGAGGCAGGCCGGGGGGGCTGCCTCGACGACCTCGGGGGAGACCGATCCTCTTCCAGCGAAAAGCTAGACGGAGCCGAGAGGAGGAGGATCCGGAGACCCTCGGAGACTTAGCTGCTTTAGCTGGCGGAGCAGAGGGGTGAGATTCAGCCCGCCTTTTATGGGATAGAAAAAGGGCTAATACCACACACAAGATTTTAAATTCTAGAAGAGGTTATAAATCACGAACGATCTCACCCAGCCAGGAGCTCTTCAAAAGGAAAGCTTCTTCATCGGCGGCAAAAAACGATCTGAGGTAATATGGTTGGTAGCAGGGGATTATGGGTAGGGGGAGGAGCTAGGAGCTCAGATCTTGGAAAGCTGCCGGCTCGGATCCGAGGTCGGATCAGATACCCACAAGTTGCAGAGCAAATGAAGCAACTACTTCAGATCTCTAGATTAGTACTAAATCTCCTACCCACCTACAAAACTCCATAACCTCGTCAAGAAACATTTAAACAATAAGAAAACCTTACTAAACCTTAGACTACCCATCCCAGTACCCCCAAAAAATTCTGGAACCAAATTCTTTACCCTGGTAACTCAACACCTAACCCCTGTCCAAATAACACCCCTGAAAAAACAGCCACTATTCTTAACACTTCAAACACCATTAGCACTCTCTTACTTGCACATAGCTACACTCACACAAACCCCCCCCCTCCCCACCAGACAACTCATTGAAACCAGTTCCCACTAGCTATATAAAAAACCCCAAGCTTAAACCTAGTTTTTCTGCTGAACTACCACCACTCTTCCTCGAGCTAGCAGCCAACTATTGCCTTACCCATTTCCATCCTGATTAAATTGGTCAATAGAAGAATCCACAGCATCCTCGCACTGGAAGCAACTCATCCACAATGGAAGAAACTCCATAGAGCTAATTTCTAGCCCAATGCAATCCTGACCCCTCTAAAATACTCAAATATTTGCACAAGCAGATACCCGATTGCCATCAACAAAACCTATTTGCCTCCACCCAACACAGCTTCCACCCTAGCCACAGTAAGACTACTGCACTCTTATCCTTCACCAACGCAATCTTTTTAGGTAGAAGCTAGTTTCCTCCTCCTTCCTAGAACTCAAGCCTTTCAATAGAGTCTCACCCCCCCTTTCTGGTCCCCACTCTAACCTTAATCTTCCCAGTTCTACCATCTTCTGTCACCAGCTACCTATTCAACAGAATGCAAGCGGCTATGCGGCTCTCTGCAACTTCTCCCTTCTTCCCTACAGTCCTCTCTAAACTCAAAACCACCTACAATAAGGTAGCTCACTTTGCTGTTAACCAGACCTCTCGCATATCAGTCTTTCACTCAAAGCCTTAAACTGGCTGGAGATCCCCCATCAGCTTCTTTCCCAACTCATCATTCATTACTTTAACAAACCTTCCACCTGCCCAGACATCTCCTCACTCATCTTTATTTACAGCACCACCAGAACTAATGCCAACCTAGAAAGAAAAGTTGTGTAAAATCTTACTATAACCATAGATGTCCTATTTCAATGTTGCAGCATTCTACTAGTGCCGCAGTCTCTAGGATTTCTGATAAATTATCCAAAGTCAACTCCATCCCACACAAGACATAGTCTTCCTGGGATGCAGTATCAGGACAGACATCAGCATGGCCTCCCTCCAGGAGGAAAAACTCCCACTTTCAAACTGCCCTCCATTCAAAAGTGCTGACTGCGGGCATTCCCAAGACTATTGGGGTACATGGAAGCTACTAACTCCATGCTGCCCCTAGTGAGGTTACACATGAGAAAGTTCCAGTGGTACCTTCGCTCGATGTGGACCCAGCACTCGCATCAAGTTCAGGGTGCCATTCCTCCCGTGTCTTCATCAAGAATTAAAATGCAAAAGTATCCAAAGACACCAACAGGTCTGGAAGATGATAGCTCCACACAAATACTGCACGGCTCGAACAGGTTACAAAATATTTGTCAACAGCGAAAACGAAAACCAAAAACAAGAATGAAAGCGCTTAACCGGTAGTTTTCTTGTTTTTGGTTTTCGTTTTTGCTGTTGACAATAAACATTTTGTAACCTGTTCGAGCCGTGCAGTATTTGTGTGGAGCTATCATCTTCCAGACCTGTTGGTGTCTTACGAATTAAAATGGTGGTTGGCCCAAACTGCCCAGAATCCAGGCATACCCCTGCAAATGCCCGTCTCTTTCCAGATCATGCACACAGATGACTCAGACCTGGGGTGGGGAGCAACTCTGGGCCAAAGGACAGTGCAAGGTTTGTGAACAAACAGATGCACATCAGAGAAATGACAGCAATACTCATAACCCTGCAGGCCTTCATGCCCTTCCTCCAGCAGGGCCTTCTAAAAGTCTTCACAGACATCACAGTCCTGTGTTACTTAAGCAAGGAGGGACAAAGTCCTACCTCCTATGCAGACTAGCTCTACAGGTATGGGATCTGGCTACCTCAGGGAAATTCCCACCAGGCAGCCTACATTCCCACCAAGTAGAACTCTCAGGCAGATTCCCTAAGCAGAACCACCTCAGAAAGCCACGAATGAAGGCTATCGAGAGGTGTTCCTAGATCTGGTCCACAAGTGGGGTATCCCTCAGATAGACCTGTTCGCCTCCTCCATAAACAGGCAACTCCAGAGCTACTGTTCCAGAACTCACAACCCGAAGGCAGTGCAAACAGATGTCTTCTCAATGTCATGGAAGGGGAAGTTCCTGTATGCCCCCCCCTTCCCTCTAATAGAGGATCGTATTGAAAATTCAGCAAGACGCGCCAAAATCTTGCTTGTGCCTCCTATTGGCCAAGGCAGCACTGTTTCCCTCTACTTCATCTGTCCAAGGGCAATCACCACAAGTTGCATCCTCAGTGGACTTGCAGCACAAGGAGACCGATGCACTCACCCTGGCGGTCTCTGCACCTCCCCCTGTGGCAGACAGGATTCTGATTCCCTTCAGACACCTGTACAAGGAGGACATGCCTTCAGTCCTGCAGAAGACCAGGAAACCAAGCAAGAAAATCTCTTTTCCAAGTGAAAGGTTTGCCGTCTGGTGTCACAAACGAGATGGAGCAACTGGACAGCGGCATACCTTTGAGTCTGTCCTACCTGTGTTAACTCCTGAAGGCAGGTTTGTCTTGCTCTTTAAAAGAATACCTGTCTGCCATCTCTGCCTGCCTATGGAACCTCCACTGGCATAGAGATTACCAGTCAAACTCCTCCCGATGTGGGTTCTGCACCTAAGACACCCCCCCCCCCAAGAAACCATCCTGTCCTCCTTGGGATCTTAATTATGTGCTAGAAAAACTCACTGCCACTTTTTGAACCAGCGGACAAGGACACCTTAATGTTTTGCATGTGAAACACAGTTCTGCTAGTAGTTTTGACATCAGCCAGGAGGGACTCGGAGCTTCAAGCCCTCATGGCTACTCTGCCTTTCCTGGTTTGCCATTTGGATAGGGTCAACCTGAGAACAAACCAGTCCTTTACCCCCAAGGTGGTCAACGACCTTTCCTTAAATCAGGCTATCCACCTGCCTATCTTTTTCCCTAACCTGCAGGGAGATGGTGAGAGTCCTACATTCCCTGGATGCCCACAGACAACTCAGATTCTATTTGCATAAAAATAAACCCTTTACACAAATCAGACCAACTGTTTGTCTCCTTTCACCCCAAGGCTATGGAAAAAGCAATGGGAAAACAGACCACTTCTACATGGATAGCAAAGGCCATCTCCTTTGGCTACACCCAGCAAGGGAAGACTTTCAGGCAATGTCAGGGACCACTCCACAACAGTGGTGGCTTTTCCATGGCCTTTCAAAGGTCTGGACACTAACTCCATTCTGGAGGCAACCACCTGGTCCTCTCTGCACACTTTCACCAGGCATTACAAACTGGACAACTCCAGAACCAGTGCAGGATTTGCCAGGGCTATCCAGCATGGGTTCCTGGAGTCCTCCATCAGGCCACCTAACAAACTTTAGTGAGCTTTGGTACTCGCCCACTAGTAGAACACTGCAACACTAGAATAGAAGGACACGGGAATGTTAACTTATCATAACCACAGATGTCCTCTTCCATGTTGCAGTACTTCTTCCCTCCCACCATCCCCCTTTCTTAACCTTGCACTTGCTCGACCCGGTTCAGGGACAGGCTATGTCCCTCAGAACTGGCTCTGTCTGGGGCTTTAGTTAATTAAGGACTGGTGCGTGAAGTCACCTTTATGGCCCACATACTTACCGTAAACAGATTTCCTTCTTTTCCATGTTGCAGTATTCTACTTGTGGGTTTACCCTTCTCCAGTTTCACCCGGCCAAGTTTCCACAGATTTCCAATCCCTCTTGGTGCAGACATCTTATGTGGCTGCAGAAACATGGGCCATAAAGGTGATGTCAGAATGCACCAGCCCTCAGAACTTGGTAAAAGCCTCAGTCGGAGCCAGTTCTGTAAGGGCATAGCCTGTCCAGTATCACCCAGGATAGCAAGTGCAATCATACCAGTGGGGAAGGTGGGTAGGGAAGGAATACTGCAACATGGAAGGATATCTAGGTTTATGGTAAGATTTTAGACAACTTTCCTGTCTCCTCCTATTCCAGTGTTGCAGTATTCTACTTGTGGGTGAGTGCCAAAGCTCATTTAGGACTGGGAGGTGGCCTAGATGAAGTTCCCAGGAATCCATATAGGATAACCCTGGCAAACCCCACCCTGGCTCTGAAGATATGGTCCAGTTTGTAGTGGTTTGGTGAAAGTGGTGCACTGAGGTCCAAGTTGCTGTCTCAATTATGGAGTTGGTGGCTAGCCCTTTAAAGAAGGCTCCAGAGGAAGCCATTGCTCTGGTGGAGTGGGCCTTGACATTTCCTTGCAAGGTCTTACCATGGTGTAGGTAGCAGAAGGAAATGGCCAGGGAGATCCAGGCCAAAATGGTCCGCTTGCTCACAGCTTTCCCCAAAGCCCTGGGAAGGAATGAGAAAGAGCTGGCCCAATTTCCTGAAAGGTTTGGTTTTATGTAAATAAAACCCAAGTTGTCTGTGTACATCTAGGGAATACAGCGCACTGTTACTATCCCCCTGTGGGTTTGGGAAGTAGGGCAGGTGGATGGGGCTGGTTCAAGGATAGGTCATTCACTACTTTGGGGATTAATGACAGGTTTGTCCTAACGGTACACTGTCCAGGTGGAAGATAAGGAAAGATTATGTAACCATAAGAGACTGCAATTCTGAAACCCTTCTGGCAGAAGTCCAAGCAACCAGCAATGCAGTTTTCCATGTGCAAAACTATAAGGTGGCCTTGTCTTGTGGCACGAAAGGAACTAGAGTGAATTTTTCTAAAACAAAGTTTAGGCCCCACAGAGGGGAAGACTGTTTCATGGGTGGTCTTAGGTGTAATACACCTTTGAAGTGGAGTCTGGATGCAAGGGGTGGATCCAACGGGAGGGGCAGGCAAAGAAAGACAAGTGTGCCTTCAGAGATGAGCACGAACCCGATCTACAAGAGATCACACAGGTATGACAGGATGAGAGGCATATCGCTTTCCAGTGTGTCCAGCTGTCTTTCCTGACACCAGATAGGATTTCCTTGTGCTGGGTTTCCTGGCCTCTTGCAGGACAGTGAGCATGTCCTCATTTTTATCAAATGCATTTTCTGGTGCAGGCTACACACGTGCTACCCTTTTTTGCCTCAAGTGATTTTTATTATTGCATTTAAAATATTTTTGATTCTGTAACAAAAAAAAAATTCTATCTACTTTCTCATTTCCCGCCTTTTTCTCATAGAATTGTCCGGATCTCATATTTGCTGAATTCAGGACTGTATTTTGTGTTAGAGTTGTCCAGACCTTGCGGAGATGCAAGGAAGTCTTTCTGCTCATCAGTGGGAGTGGTAAGCTCTGAGCAGCCTGTTGCTAAAGGAGTGGTTTCCAGTTCAGGAACTATTTTATTGTCAGTTTTGGGCTGCTTCTATCCCTTTCAACTGATTTAAAAACCCATGATTGTGCATCGTACAGTGCCGCTAACCTAGGGTAAACTATTACCAGTGTCTTAGTCTGCTCTTCAAAGTTTCCCTTGGATCTTGCTTTCATGTCTGAGCACTCAAATTAGACCTATAAACCCAGCACTTGCTCAGAACCTCTAGTAGCAGTTATTGTAAGCATACCAAATGCTAGTAGCATAAACGTCTAAAGGACAGTTCCTTTTGCTATCTCCTGTTAACCTGGTGAACCTGGACATCCGGAGGTAATGCAATTGCCTCATCTACACAGACAACCCTCTCCTCCTACCTCCAAAACACATCCACTTGTGAGACATGCACTTACATAGCAAAACTAAAGGCCATGCTCTCTCCAACCAAGACTGGGCTAGCCAGTTAAGAGGAGGTGGTTAACACATACATCAAACCACATAGAAAGTACAGTTGTGTACACTTACCATAAATGTAGAAGTCAGTGTATTTACTGTTGCAGTCATCTGTGGGTTATCCCTACTGTGGTAGCCCTCTGCTGACCCGAATACTAGCAATGTTTTTCTGCATCAGTTGCTGTCAATTGCTGTCAGTTTTTCTTGCCCTAACCAGTCAGAATTCCAAAGAAATATGGTAAAGTGGTCCTAGTGGCAAAAAGCCACTGTGAGAAGCTTATGTCTCCCTAAAGAAAGAAGACAGGAGGGAGGGAAACCAGGACTGCAACAGTGAATACACTCCAGCATCTACATTTATAGTAAGTGTACACAACTGTACTATGTTCTTAGTTTTTCACTGTTGCCGTCAGCTGTGGGTGGATTCCCAAAGCTGAGGAGAGGGGTGGTAGGATTAGTAAGAGACAGGCATGGGTCAGCAAGCCCTGCAGAACTGCAGAGGCAAACCCTGCCCTAGCCTTAAAAAATAGAGTTAGGTGGTAATGCTTGGTAAAGATATGGACAGAAGTCCAAGTGGCAGCTTCCAGGATGTCCCTGGTGGGAATTCCTCTGAGGAATACTGTGGAAGTGGAGGCTGCCCTAGTGGAGTGGGCTCAAATAGACTTGGGGGGGGTCCCATGTAATCTGTAGCAGAAATTGATACAGTGCGATATCCATTTGGAAATTGTTGCTTGGAAACGGGCTTTCCCTCTGCCCCTGGAGCAAAGCTGGCAAGTAGTTGGTCTGTTTTCCTGAAGGGTTTAGTATGGTCCACTTAGTATCGAAGCTGTCTGTGCACGTCTAGTGAGTGCAAAATTCTTCCCCCTTGTTTTGAGGGATAGGAAAGAAGGTGTGTAGATTTACAGCCTGACTGAGAGTCACATTAGATACCACCTTAGACATAAAAGGAGGTAATAGCCCTCAGGGAGACCCTGTCTACATGGAAAATAAAGGGCTCAATGGCCATCAGTGCATGAAGTTCTGCAGCTAGGAAAAAAGCAGTCTACCAGGAGAGGTATCTTAGTTCTGCTGAAGCAGCAGGTTCAAAGGGTGGTAAATTTAGTTATTCCAAAACATAATTCAGGTCCCAGGCTGGTATGGGTTGCCTTCTGGGAGGTCCGATATTAGAAGCACCGCTGAGGAATTGTTTAATCAAAGGATGAAAGAACAGGGACTGATTTGTATCGAAATGAGCTGAAATGGCTGAGATGTGGATTTTAATAGAACAAAAGGAGAGGACACTATGAAGTACCTTCGCTAAGTAGTCCAGGATAAGAATGATGGAAGGTTGTGATGTATTGCCCCCCTCTGGACTGGCTCCAGGAGCAGAATCTTCCATTTTCCTGCTTAAGATTTTCTGGTGCTGGGCCTTCTGGCCTCTGTCAATGTCTAGGACTTGTTTGCTTAACAGGGGCCTTTTGTTTGCCTTTAGAGCATCAGCCATGCTGATAGTTTGAGTGTCTGCAAGTTTGGGTGCAGCATCCCCACCACCTGAGTCAAGACGTCGGAGATCAGGGGACGCTGACTGGGACCCTGCAAAGTCAGGCTGCGCAGTAATGGGTACCAATGTTGTCTGAGCCAATCTGGAGCAATGAGAATGGCCTTTGGTCTCTTCTCCCTTATTTTGATCAGTACCTTCAGAATAAGAGGCAAAAGAGGAAATGCGTACACAAAGTGGGAGCTCCAGGGGAAGGTCAAGGCACCCACCTTCCACACTAGGTGGAGATGCTCCTTGGTACACAAATTTTTCAGCTGATGGTTGAGATTCAAAGTATAGAGCTCCACCTCCGCAGTCCACTCCTGAGTGATTTGTAAAAAGATTTTTCTGTGGAGCTGCCATTCGTGGGGGTCCAGTAAGTTTCTGTTGAAGTGGTCTGCCAGGGTGTTGCTGATCCCTGGTAGGTATTGGGCTATAAGGTGTAATCCCATGGAAAAGGCAGTCAGCCAGATTGCGATGGCTAGACTGCAGAGGGAAAGATTAGGTCCCTCCATGTTTCTTGATGTACCCCCCATTACTGCGGTGTTGTCGCTTTTAAGGAGAATCCCAGGCTTGAGATGGGGTTTGAAGGATGTCAGCCTTCTGTACTGCCATCATTTCCTTCTGGCTGATGTGTAGGGGAAGGTACTGAGTATCCCAAAGACATTAGGTGCACCTGCCTTCTAGGTGTGCACCCTAAGCAATGTCTGATGCAGTGGTAATGGTCTGCCCGGTAGGGCGGAGGGTGAAGGAGAGACCGTTCTTGGCACAAGCCCCTGCCCACCAGCGAAACTCAGCCCCAATACAGGGGATCAGAGTGAGAGAGGTCTCTAGAGATTCTGTGTGCTGACACCAAAGGTTCATTAGATACCACTGAAGTTCTCGTGTGAAGCCTGGCCAGAGGAATTAGGATGCAAGATGCCATATACCCCAAGGCTTTCCGGAACTTCCTCGCAGTGAGGCGACTTCTGTAAGCCAGCTGGGTGAGGCAGAGAGGCAGGAAGCTCTGTTTTTCTGGGGATAGGAAGGCCATTTGGGATGCTATGTCCAGCGGTGCTCCCAAGAAAATGATCTTCCTGGAGGGTGTCTGATTTCTTCTCATTGATGGTGTACCCTAAGAAGGTTAGGAGGGTTTTGACAAAGAGGTCCCACAGTAGCTTCTCTTCGCACTCTGCCTGAAGGAGGCAGTCGTCCAGATAGAGGTAAATCTGTATATTTGTGTCTGCAAAAGGCTATGGCCGGGGCTAAGTATTTGGTGCATACCCTTGGAGCAGTAGATAAGCCAGAGGGTAGCTCAGAGAACTGAAAGTGCGGTGAGCCTGCTCTGAAGCAAAGGAATTTCTGGCAGGATTCCCTTACTGGGATGTGGAGGTAGCCATCTTTTAGATCTAGGGTAAGTAACCAGGCATTTTTTGTCAGCATAGGCAGCAGCTGCTGCAAAGTTAGCATTTTGAATTTGGGGACCACCAGGGAGGTGCTCAGAATGGATAGATCCAGGATGGGATATCAAGTGCCCTCTTTTCTGGGAACAACGAATAATCTGGAATAAAAGCCTTTGCCTTTTTGATCTGAGGGGACAGGTTCTACTGCCCCTTGAGATACGAGAGCTTGGACTTGTTTCAATGCCTCTGACCACTGATTTGGAAGCAAGTCTGGGTACCCTCTTGGAATTGGGAGTTTGTAGGAGAATTTGTATCCCAGAAAAATGACCTTTAATATCTATTAGTCCTTTGCTACAAAAAGCCAATTTTCTTTGCAGAGGGAGAGCCTCCCTCCTAGCTTCTGGCGAGTGAAAAGAGGGCTGGGGAGGGGGCTGGGGTCAGAGTTCTTGCCAAATAGGGCTGGCTTACAACTCCCTGCCTGTGGAGCGGTAATGTTCCACTGTTTGGTCTCTGCTGTCCTGGGATAGGAGCCTGAGTGGTCTGTCCCTGTGGGGCTTTCCTTGCCCCTGTTACGTGCAGGAAAGTACCAGTGTTTTGAGGGAAAATTCCTGCTGAACCTAGAAGATTGTACCAGAAAGAAATCTTTTACTGTTTGCATAGATTTCCCTTTGTCTTCCATCTTTAAGCACCTCTTCTGCTTTTTCTCCAAACAAGCTGTCCGTATCAAAGGGTTATCAATTAATTTAGATTTGACATGATCAGGGAGAGGTTATTCCTTCAACCATACATGTCTTCCAATGACAGATCCTGACACTGCTGCCCTGCTTGAGGCTTCTAGGGCGTCGTATCCAGTGTAATGAGTGTTTGGCCACTTGACAAGTAGAGTGCAGTAAATCTGCTAACTCTTTCGAAGTGGCAGTCAGGAAAGGTTGAAATCTTTTGCTTTAATAGTTCCAAAGTGTGTTTTTGATATTTCAACATGTGGAACTGACAGTGGAGTGCCTTGCTAGCCAAGGTTGCAGAGGTGCATACTATTTTTTTACCCCATCTGTCCAGAGCTCTGGAATCCTTGTCTGAAGGAATAGGATTCTTTGCAGAACTAGCCTTAGCTCTTATTGGTCCGTGTGTAATGCCCTCTGGGTCTGCAGCAGGATTTCTGTACAGGCATTTGAGAATCCAGTACTCTAATACCAGTCAGGTTTACTGGGAGCAGGTGGGAGGGCATCAGGAGCCAAACTGGATTCATGGAAAACATTATCCACCACTTCTAAAATAAGGGGGGGGGTGGTTAAGGGTCTGTGCTGGGGCAGGTCTAGAAATATAGTCTTTTCTTAGACCGGGGGAAGTCCTGAGACTCCCAGTGAAAATGTTCCCTGAGGGTGTGAAGGGTTTCCCCAAAAGGAAAGATCTTGTGTTGGGGAGGCAGAAGGAATGAATACCTCTGCATCTGAATCCTCATAAGCAGTCAGAGGTTGTTACTCTTCAAAATCTGAATAACCAGACTCCTCAAAATCCTGTTAGTATTTCAGAAGGGTCTCTTTTCCTTTTAGAAGTTCTGGGGTGACTACCCCTGATAAGGGAGATAAGATCCTCCTCCATTTTAAGCATTTGAGATTGGGGTGGTGGAGCAGGAATTAGACAGTGGCTAGAGGCAGATTCCCTAACAGTGGCCTTGCTTCTGGGCCTAAGAGTATCCATCGGTCAGAGAAACTGTAGTCAGATAAGACTGTCTAGATTCGGTAGTTCGAAGAGCCTCTTCGGAAGCTGGAGCCTGTGTCACTGCTCCGGACTCAACTAAGGCACAGCCAACAAAAGGCTTTTAAGACGAAAATTTCTGCAGCATACTGGACTCAAAGTATCGTATCGGACATCAGAGGCTGCAAAGGCATCTCACTGAATTCTGGAAAACGACTACCTTAGCAGTAGAGTCAGAAGGCTTAGCCTTGCGTGGTCTATCTTTACTTTTTTTTTGGAATCTGATTGTCTGATGCCATTTCGGAATGCTTAGATGAAAATACTTGGCTACAATAACAGCTCTACGACAAATGATTCTCACATTAAAGACGACATGGGACCGGCAACAGGGGATGTTGTGGTCTGAGCCTTAACAAGTGATGCAGTATGAATGGAAGTCTCACTGTAGGATTTGCTTTCCACAAGCAACACAATAATCAACTTTCTCAGACTTCGGTTAGTGCAAGAAAAAAGGATCCCCAATGGGGTGCATAGCGTTAGAAGTTTTTAGCTGCAATTCAAATTCTAGTAGCGACCGACTGACACTTGCGAACTGCTTCTGCTATGGGCTCCACGGCAGGAAAGACTGATGTAATAGCGTCTGCTGCCTTGCTTTATAGCACTGACGACCTGACGTCCATCAAGTGACAGCAGCTGACGCAGAAAAACAATGACTCTGGTATTCGGGCCAGCCAAAAGCTACCACAGCAAGGATAACCCACAGGTAATGACTGCAACAGTGGAACAAGATGATCATCACATAGCTCCCCAGATCCCACACAACCACACCTCTCCATAGTAACACCCACTTTTGGAGGCACTCAATAAAAATCTGCCCAAACAAAGGCCTCTAAGGCAGAAACACAACCATCTCATCCAAGACACAGCCCACATACAGTGTGCCACTCAGCCCAAGCCCCAACAAAACATTTTGCCCAATACACTAGTCAAAGGTGACTCAATAGTAAAGGCACACTGACATCCCGCTCACAAGGTTAAATAAGGAGAAAGTTAGTCAACGCACGCACTTGGGTCTCTCCACAAGTATAAACATGACTGTCCTTGTCCATGTTGGTGTGAATGACCCAAGACATACCTCCGTGGACTACATGGAGAAGCTCTCGGATCTTGTAGCCCAGGCAGGTACGACCCTAGCCCAGAGTAGCATCCTATAGTCGCCCAGAATCCACAGTACAAGCAGAAAATGACTAACTGGCTAAGTTTCTGGTATCATTCAAAAGGGATCCAGTATGTATGCTTGGGATGACATGATCGACAGACTGATGCTTTGCCAGAGATGGCCTGCATCAGTCACCCAAGATTCCAGATACAGGCCAAGGCTCTTGCCACCCCTATAGTGCCTTTTTAGGCAATGCTGTGAAGACAATTTACCACCATAACTGCAAGAAAACGCAACCTGAGGGTTATGCTACTCAATGCTCGAAGTCAATTGCAAAATGCACTCTCGAGTCAAACTGGAGAACCTCTACCTCTGTGCAGTAACAGGCCTGGTTCAAGTCTCCGGATAGCACCCCAGTGCTACCAGGCTACAATGCAGATCACACCTTTCAGCCCCTAAATCTGGCCAAAAGCCCAAAAGGAGGATTGGACTGAAGCCCCAAAAGTAGTGCATCATCCATCTTAAAAGATACGCACACCTCCAGACTAGTTTGGCAACGTAATGCATCAGAGATGCTTCATATAAAACACTGGATAAAACTGCAATCCAGGTTTAGCCTGCTATAGACCCCCCCCACAACGTCCCAAAACTCCAACTCTGCATTCCTGAACACTCTGGAAAGCATAAAGGTTCAACCTAATGCCATTATACTGAAAGACTAACTACCCCTCCATTAACTGGGAAAATTACCCTGTTCCAACTCACTTGCCAAACAATTTCTTGAATTCATTAATTCCAGTGCCCTGGACAAACTCATTCTCACCCCTACCAGAGGTAGAAAGATTCTACACCTGGTCATTACAAACATGGGGGGGGGGGGGCGCTGCTCTGCACCAGTAATCAATCACGGCTGCACAGGTAGAAACCACATTGTCCAAAGCCAGAAAATACAACTTCCATAAGACCCGATTATATACTTGGCTGTGTTCTACACGAATTACAAATGAGACTGGCACCACACCTGAGTGCCTTGTTCAACCAGTCTCGTGTCAGGCTTCGTTCATATCAAATTATGCACTAGTCATTACACTCCACAAAGAGGGACAGACTACTGACCCAGGAAACTACCACCCCATTAGTATGACTAGCCTAATCTGTAAGGCCATGAAGCGCATCATCATGGACCTTATAAATAGGAATATAGGAAATATTCAAACCTTGGACCCCTCACACTTTGGGTTTGTGAAGGGCAGATCATGCCTGCATAACCCGATAGACTTCTTCGGATTTGTCACCAGAGCAGTCGAAGGCAAGATAGTCCACACAGCCTACCTAGATGTAGTAAAGGCCTTCGACACCACACCCACAACTCACATCTTTGATAAACTCACTAATCTAGGCATTACCCCTACATCATAAGATGGAGTGCCATCTGGCTCAGACAGAACCCACAAAGTGAAAGAAGCAGACTCCAAATCTGACTACCAGGCAGTTACAACTTGAGTCCCACAGGGATCTGTTCTGGGTCCTCTCATGTTTGGCATCTACTTCGCTGAAGTACAGGTCAAAGCCAAGGGACTGGGATTAACCAAACATGCAGATGACTGCAAACTGGGAGCTATCGATTCCCAAGCTGATGTAGATGTCCTACAAAATGGCCTCAGAGACAGACTGGTGCCAGAAAGTACAGTTGTTTACACTTACCATAAATGTATATGTTAGAGAGTGTATTCACTGCTGCAATCATTACATTTGGGCTATCTGCTTACAGTAGCCCTCAGTCGGCCTGATTAACAGTATTGGGTCCTGCATCGGATGCTGTCCCTTCCGTGATGTCAGGTCGCCAGGGGTATAAAACATGCAGCAGATGCCATTACGTCAGTTTTTCTTGCCCCAGACGTCAGGTGCCCCCCTAATGGGAAGAAATTAAATCTAGAATTACAAGGATACAACTCCAACAAAAAAGCAAATACACCAAAAAGCTTTTTGAGCATAGTAAGGGAGAGAAGAGGTATAGCCAAAAGGAGAAAGGGGGCTGGAGGGATGGTAACCAGGACTGCAACAGTGAATTTACTCAAACATCTACATTTATGGTAAGTTTACACCAACTGTACTATGTTTCTTAGTGTTTCACTGTTGCAGTCATTACATTTGGGTAGATTCCCAAAGCTAAGGCTGGGAGGAGGAATTTAAATAGAATTAGGACCAGCTACAAGACCCTGCAAGACTGCAGTGGCAAAGCCAGCTATGGATTTAAGAGAAAATTGGCAAATGATAAAGCTTGGTGAAAGTATGTACAGAACTCTAGGTAGCAGCTTCTAGGACGTCCCTGGTAGGAACGCCCCTGAGAAAGGCTGTGGAGGTAGATGCAGCCCAGGTTGAATGGGGTCTGATGCCCTGTGGGATAGGTTTTCCATGGTACCTATAGCAGAAATGAATGCAGTGGCCTATCCGTTTTGAAATGGTTTGCTTTGAAATAGCTTTCCCCTCTCTGCAGCAAATGCCACCAGCAGTTCAGATTTCCTTTGAGGTTTAGTCCTGTCCAAGTAGAATCTAAGTTGTCTGCACATCTAAGGAGTGCAGTATCCATTCCCCTTTGTTCTGTGGGTTATGAAAGAAGGTAGGCAAATGGACTGATTAAGAGCCACACTGGATACCACCTTGGGCATGAAGGAGGGATTGGTTCTGAGGGACACCCTGTCCGCTTGAAAGATGATGAAAGGCTCCACTGCCATAAGGGCCTATAATTCAGATACCCTTCTTGCAGAAGTGATTGCTAAAAGGAAAGCTGTTTTCCAGGAAAGGAATTTTAAATCTGCAGTAGCAGCTGGCTCTAAAGGAGGAAGAGGGAGTTTCTCCAAGACCAAGTTAAGGTCCCAGGCTTGAGTTGCAGCTCTCCTGGGTGGCCTTAAAATTTTGGCCCCTCTGAGAAACTGCTTTAGCAGTGGGTGAGAGAAGAGGGAAGGCTCTGTGCTGTAATGAGCTGAAATGGCTGAGACATGAATTTTGGAGGAAAAGGACAAGCCCTTATGAAGCTTCTCAGTCAAGTACTATAGAATCTGAAGTAAATTGGGCACTGCTGCGCTCATCCCTTGACTGATTCCACGCACAAAATCTTTTAAATTTTGCAGCATAAGATTCTCTAGTACTAGACCTCCTTGCCTCTAAAATTATATCACTGATTTACTGAGGGATGGTAAAGGAGAGATGAGAAAATTAGCCAGGCTGCTAGGTTCAGGGTTTGCAGCTAAGGGTGCTGAATTTGGTTCTCCTGCTGAGACAACAGGGAAGGAGTCTGAGGCAGGTACCATGGGGCCAAGCGTGACACTGCACAAGAGGGGGTACACCAGTGTTGGCGTTGTCAGTCTGGTGCAATTAAAATCGCCCATAGCTTGTACTGTTTCATCTTTAGTAGTACCTTGGAGAGCAGAGGCAGAGGAGGAAAGGCATAAACTGACAAGTGTTTTCAGCTGAAGGATAGAGCACCCACTTTCCAAGCTAGCTTGTGGAGAATACTTGAGCAAAATTTGTCCAATTGATGGTTCTGGGGGGAGGCAAACAGGTCTATATCTGGGCTCCCCCACTTGCTTGTCAACATGTTGAAAATCCTTGGTTCCAGTTTCCACTCGTGTGGGTCTATGAGGTTTCTGCTTAGTCAGTCTGCCAGTGTATTTAGTTTTCCTGGCAGGAACTGAACTTGTAGTTTCATTTGGTAGCTCAAAACTGTGCTCCACAATGCCACGGCTAGTCTGCAGAGGGGGTAAGAATGTGTACCCACCTGCTGGTTTCTGTACCACATGACAGTGGTGTTGTCCATCTTTACCATTAGTTGTCCTGGAAGAATGTGGTCCTTGAAGGCTGTCAGAGCATTCTGTACAGCTAACACTTCCTTTTGATTTATGTGCAGGTGCATTTGACTTGGGTTCCATTTGCCCTGAATGCACTTCCCTGCAGGTGAGCCCCCCATACATAGTCTGATGCATCTGTTAAAGTTTGGGCAGCAGGTGGTAGTATGAATGGTAGTCCCCTGTTTTGGTGGCAGGCTGCTGCCCACCAAAGGAACTCCAAGAGTAGGCAAGGTATGATAGGAATCATTGTTTCCAGGTCTTGAGAATGTTGACACCATAGCCTTTTGAGATACCATTGTAGTTTCTTCATATGCAGCCTTGCATGTGGAATTATAATGCAGTAGGCCATGAACCCCAAGGCTTGCAGTATTTGCCTTGCAGATAGCTGGGTTTGTGTGGACATTTGTTTGAAGTAGGTTGTCAAATTAATCTGTTTCTCTGGCGTGAGGAAAGGCATCTGGGAAGGTTTATTAAAGCTTGCTCCTAGGAATATAATTTGCTGATATGGTACCAGGTGTGATTTCTTTTCGTTTATGGTGTACCTCAGACAAGTCAGCACCCTATCAAACAAAGGCCAGATGACTCAAAAGTAAGTCCTGGCTTTCTGCCTGAATTACACAATCGTCCAGGTATGGGTATATTTGAATATTCCTTTGCCTGCAAAATGCAATGACTGGAGCTAGGCACTTTGTGAATACCTTAGGCACAGTAGATAAGCAAAAGGGCAGTGCAGAGAAAGTACAGTTTTGTACCCATCATAAATGTAGATGTTAGAGTGTATTCACTGTTGCAGTCATTACAATTGGGTTATCCTGCTGGCAGGCGAAACGCAGTCGGCTGAGTTCCAAAGTCTAGGTCCGGCGTTGGTTGCGGTCGCCTCTTCCCTAACGTCAGTGCGCCAGGGGTATACAAGAAGCAGCTGCCATTTTCTTCAGTTATTGCCCCAGATATCAGGTGCCCCTAAAATGGTAGGCTAAATTATGCCAATAAGCATGCATGCACAAAAAACTTTTCCTTCATCTACAAGCAAATACACCACATAGGTTGTAGAGAGAAGAAAAGTACAGTTAGGTCCCAGCAAAGAAAAAAGGGGGATGGTGGGAGGGTATCCTGGACTGCAACTGTTGCAGTCATTACAAGTGGGTTGAATCCCAAAGCTAAGGTTGGGAGGCTGGAGCTAAAAAGGATTAGCAGAGGCTATAAGGACCTGCAGAACTGCAGTGGCAAAGCCTGCCCTGGATTTAGAGTAGAGAGGTAGGTGATGGCGCTTTGTAAAGGTATGCACTGAACTCCAAGTTGCAGCCTCTAAAATGCCTTTGGTTGGTACTCCTCTGCTGAAGTGGCTGCTGCTCTGGCTGAATGTGGCCTAATGTCCTTAGGCACTGATTTGCCATGCTGTGAATAGCAGAAATGAATGCAATGGGCTATCCACTTTGAAATAGTCTGTTTTGAGATAGGTTTTCCTTGTGATGCTGCAGCATATGCCACTAGAAGTTGATCAGTCTTTCTGAAAGCTTTAGTTCTGTCCAAGTAGAAGCGTAGCTGTCTGGGAATGTCCAAAGAATGCAGAATTTTCTCACCCTTATTCTGTGGGTTTGGATAAAAAGTAGGCAAATGGATTGTTTGGTTAAGGGCCACACTGGACACTACCTTAGGCATAAATGTAGGGTTTGTCCTCAGCGAAACCCTGTCGGGATGTAAAATGATAAAAGGTTCCACAGCCATGAGTGCCTGTAACTCAGACTCTTCTAGCGGAGGTTATTGGTAGGAGCAGAGCTGTTTTCCAGGATAAGAATTTTATGTCAGCTGCAGAGGCTGGCTCAAACGGAGGCAGTGTGAGTTTTTCCAAGTCATAGTTGAGGTCCCATGCAGGTATTGGTGTTCTCCTTGGAGGTCGTATGTATTTGGCCCCTATGAGGTACTGCCTCAGTAACGGATGGGAAAAAATAAGTGGTTCTGTATTGTAATGAGCTGAAATGGCAGAGGCATGAATTTTAATTGATGAAAAAGAAAGGCCCTTATTCAGCATCTCAGTTAAGTATTGTAAAATCTGAGGAATATTTGGAACAATTGTGTCAATGCCTTGTGCTTGGTTCCAAGCACACAATCTTCCATTTGTCTGCTTAAGATTTTCTCGTGTTAGGCCTCCTGGCTTACAAAATAACATCCATCACTGCTTTAAAAAGAGGTGCGTCTTGAGAGGCTATATTATCTGCCATGCCGCCAGGTTTAAGGTTTTGAGTTGGCTATGCAGTATCTGGCTGTCTTGTTGGGTCAATAAGTGAGGAATTTGAGGTAATGTCCAGGCTGGGCAGTGAGACAAGCTTTTTAGGATTGGGTACCAGTGCTGGCGGGGCCAGTCTGGGGCAGTTAGTATGTTTGGTTTCTCTTGTCTGACCTTGAGGAGTACCTTGGGGAGGAGAGGCAGAGGAGGAAAGGCATATACTGTTAGATTTCTCCAGCTGAAAGATAGAGCATCCACTTTCCATGCTTGCTTGTGATAAATCCTTATGCAGAATCTTTGTAGTTGGTAGTTGTGAGGAGAGGCAAATAGGTCTATGTCCGGGCAACCCAGGTCCTTGTTATCATGCTGAAAACTTGTGGATCCAATTTCCACTCGTGGAGATCCATTAGATTTCTGCTTAGTTCGTCTGCCAGAGTATTTTTCCTTCCTGGCAGGAATTGAGCTTGCAGATGTACTTGGTAAGCCAATGCTGTGTGTCAAGTTCATGGCTAGCCTGCAGAGGGGGTAGGAATGTGTGCCTCCCTGCTTATGTAAAACATGACTGTAGTATTGTCAGTCTATTAGTAGTTGTCCTGGATGAAGCTGATCCTTGAAGGCTGTTAGGGCATTCTGAACAGCTAGCATCTCTTTTTGATTGATATGTAGATGCATTTGACTTGCGGACCATGTGCCCTGAATACATCTTCCTGCCATATGGGCACCCCAGGCGCAATCTGATGCATCTGTCATCAATGTCTGCCCGGCTGTGGGTAAGGTGAACGGCTGTCCCGTGTTGTGGTGACAGGCTTTTGCCCACCATCGAAACTCCTGTTGAAGGCAGGGAATGAGGGTAATTATTGTTTCCAGGCTGTGGCAATGTTGAGTCTAAACACTTTTTAGATACCTCTGAAGTTTCCTCATATGCAGTCTTGCATATGGAATTAGCAGAATGCCGGATGCCATGAAACCAAAGGCCTGCAGAATTTTTCATGCAGATAATTGAGTCTGTTGCCAACATTTTGAAGTAGGTCAGTTGTCTGTCTGTCTGGCGTGAGATAAGCCATCTTGGCAGTTGTATTTAAGCTTGCACCCAGGAATATTATCTCGAGAGGGTACGAGGTTTTGATTTCTTCTCGTTTACTGTGTACCCTTAGACTTGTCAGTAATCTTTTTACAAACGCTAGATGCTGTAGTAGAATGTCATTGTTCTCCGCTTGGATAAGGCAGTCATCCAGGTAAGGATATATTTGTATTCCTCTGTCTGCAAAATGCAATTACTGGTGCCAGGCAATTTGTGAAGACCCTGGGCGCAGTAGATAAGCCAAAGGGCAGTGCAGAGAATTGGTAGTGCATTGAGACCGCTTTGAATCTCAGGTATCTTCTGCATGTTTGTCTGATTGGAACATGCAGGTATGCCTCTTAGATCTAAAGTCACAAGCCAAGCTTTCTTGCCCAACATGGGCAGAAGCTGCTGTAGAGTCAACATTTTGAATTTTGGAATATCCAGATGTGTTTAGAATAGACAGGTATAGTATTGGTCTCCAGGCTTTGTCTTTTCTGGGTACTAAGCACAGTCTTGAATAAAATCCGTGACCCTGTTCTTGTTCTGGTACTTGTTGAATGGCCCTCATGTCCATGAGGGAGGAAATTTGTTTTTGTGCCTCTGCCCATTGACTGCGTGGCAGGTCGGGCATACCGTTTTGCCTTGGCAGGGTGTGAAAGTGGAACCCGTAGCCTAAGTGCTTGGTGCTGGAAGTGGAAAGTCATTGAGACTGTTTCCTGTATGGCTGTGATTTTTCCTCTCCGCTCTTGGAGGTAGAAGCGCCCCATTGTTTAGGCCTGTACGAGTCTTTGGGCTGTGATCTGCCTCTGGGGTGTCTGTATCTGCCACTTTGTGGTCTGACACTGGAAAGGACCAATTTTTTGTAGGCCAGTTCCTGCTAAATCTGGGAGGGTATACCTGCAAGAAATCCTTGACTGTTTGCATAGATTTAACGTTGTCCATTTTCTTCAACACCTCTTCTGCTTTAGCACCAAAGTATCATGCTGTAAAGGAGCATCATAGTTTTGCTTTAACATGATCCGGCAAATTTTGCTCTTTTAACAAAGCATGTCTAATGACAGAACCTGTAAAAGCAGACCTGCAGGAGGCCTCAAGAGAATCAAAACCACACTGAAAGTATGCTTTCCAACTTGTTCAGCTGCATGCAATAAATCCTACATTTCTTTGACTGCACATTCTGCATTTGCTGGCATTTTCTGTTGAAGTAAGGATATAAGATATTGCTGATACTTAAGCATATGAAATTGGCAGTTTAAAACTCTTACAGTCAAGGTAGCAGAGGTATAAATCTTTTTGCCCCATCTGTCTAGGACCCTAGAATCCCTATCAGAGGGAATAGGATTATTTGCAGTAGAAGCCTTGACCCCTTTGGGACCCTGAGAGATGGTTTCTGGGTCAGCTGCAGGGTTCTTAGAGAAAATTATGTGAATCAGGAACCCTGTAGTATCTGTCTGGCTTAACAGGGGCTGGTGGTAGAGAGTCTGGAGAAAAACTGGACTCTGAAAACACATCTACAATGTCTAAAACAGGCGGGATAGCAAGGGGCCTGTGCTGGGGCAATAAAAGGAAATCTCTGAGCTTTTTCTTGGATTCTGAGTAATCTTGGCTGTCCCAGTGGAAATGCTCCCTCATAGTATGCAGCGTTTCCCTAAAAGAGTAATCCTCAGGAGGAGAGGCTGAAGGGATAGATTCTTCAGCATCAGAATCCTCATAGGGAGGAATAGAGTAATCCTGTTCACAGGAGGAATCAGAGGAAATGGAAACCTGGTCTGAAGATTCATATTCTAACTCTTGCCTAGGCCCCTCTTCAGGAGGGGGATTGCAACCCCTGATCAAAGTAGTAAGGTCTTCGGCCATTTTAAGCATCTGTTTTTTAGGCATGGAGGCCTGTCCAGGTGAATGCTGTACTTGTTTGTCTTTAGAGCTGCTTTGGTCTTTGTAGCTGAAGTAGGTTTCACATATAACTGTGTAGGCCTGAAAATACCCTCCAAAGCCGATGCCTGCTCAGCGGCTCCGGACCCATCTGAGGGAATAGTTTGTGTGTCCAATACCTTCAGTTTCCAGAGGCCCAGTCGGCTCCACGTGGGAGTCTGAAGCGGCCTGTGGCTCTGAGGTAGCAGGCGTCAGGGGCTGCGAAAGCACCTCACTGACAACAGGCGACAGGCCTAGAAAAAGCCTAGTCTGTTTTGGATCTCGGATGCCTGTCCTTTCCTTTTTCTTTTCACTTTTTGTAAACTATGGTAGTCGGCTGATCAGACGGCATTATATCTTCTGCCAAAGTAATGAAATGCAAAATCGTACCGACGCTTAATAGTGCGTTGGTTAAATCTAGCACAGACAACTAGCAACATTGTGGTCAGGGCCTAGGCAAGAAATACAGCAAGAATGAAAATCCTTATGAGGTATTTGCTTCCCACAAGAAATACAACTAACTTTCTGACATTGGTCTGGAGCAAGAAAAAAAAGTTTCCCCAACGGGGTACTTAGCTTTAATGAAGACTTCGGATCTGAAATTCGAATTTGAAAACTTCAGGAGTCAGCCGACCGGCACTTGTGAATTGCTTTTGCTTTGGGCACCGCGTGGCAAGAAAGACTAAAGAAAATGGCATCGGCTGCATCTTATATACCCCTGGCGCACTGACATCAGGGAAGAGGCGACAGTAACAGATGCCGGATCTAGACTTTGGAACTCAGGGCAACTGCGGGTAGCCTGCCAGCAGATAACCCAACTGTAATGACTGCAACAGTGAAACATGAACATCTGATATTGCATGTAGCCTGCTTTGAAGCGTAGGAATCTTCTTGCAAGACTCCCCAATACGGATATGCAGGTATGCTTTTAAGTTGCGTTGCCAACCATGGATCTTTGCCTAGCATAGGAAGCAGGTGAAGAGTCAGCATTTTGAATTTTGGAATCACCAGAAAGGTGTTTAAGAGTAGAAAGGTCCAGGATAGGACACTATGTATTGCCTTTTCTGGGTACCAGGAAAATGTCTCTAATAGAAACCTTGTCCCTTTTCCTCTTCCGGTACCAAATAAATAGCCCCTATGCTTGAGAGAGAACTTGATTTTGGGCCTCTGCCCACTATTTGGGGGGCAGATCTGGCCACCCGATTGGTGCTGCCAAAGTGTGGAAGTGAAATCTGTATACTTGGGACATTACTTAAAACCCATTTGTCCTGGGTAATGAGTTACCAGTTTTTGGCCTGCAGACCAATCTTTCCGCCTAATGGAGCACTCAGTTGGGGAGTGCTTGGAAGTTTTAAAAGCAAGTCATTGAGACAGTTTTCCATAGGGGGGAATCTTATTACTCCCAGATTTGGTGCAGAAATCCCCTACTACATAGTCTTCTCTCCTGGGACTGAAATCTGGGGTTTCTGCTGTATCTGGGTTTGGTTTGAGAAGACCTGGAAGGGGCTGGAAAGGACCAATTCTTAGAGGGCCAATGCCTACTAAAACTAGGAGGCTGAACTTGCAAGAAATCTAACAGTATGCATAGATTTAACTATCTTCTATTGTTTTAAGTTCTTCCTCAGCTTTGTTGCCAAACAAGTGGTCCTGATTTAAGGGAGCAACCAACAGTTTAGCTTTAACATGATCAGGCAAAGATTGCTCCTTAAGCCAAGCATGTCTTCTGAGCACAGACCCAGTAATAGCAGCCTTGCAAAAAGCCTCTAATGAAACAAATCCATATTGCAAAGTATGTTTACCAACCTGTTCAGCAGAATGCATTAAATCCTGTAATTCCTTATTTTCAGCAGTGTCAGGAATCATCATTTTCTGTTTAAGCAACCCAATAACATGATGTTGGTACCTTAACATATGAAACTGGCAGTTTAAAAGCGCTAATGGCCAAGGTTGCAGAAGTGTAAACCTTCTTACCCCATATATACAGTGCCCTGGGATCAGAAGGGGTAGGATTTTTGGCAGTAAAAGCTTTAATGTCCTTGGGTCCCTGTGAAATAGTCTCTGGATCCGCAATAGGATTTTTAAAAAGAAACTTGTGTGAATCAGGAACCCTGTATGGTCAGGTTTTCTGGGAGCGGGAGGCAAAGAATCTTGGGCCAAACTAGATTCTGAAAAGGCATCAACAATGTCTAGTACAGGCGGTATAGCTAAAGGCCTATGCTGAGGCAGGAGTAAGAAATCCCCAAGCCTCTTGAATCAGAAAAATCCTGGCTTTCCCAGTGGAAATGCTCCCTTAGAGTGTGTAAGGTTTCACCAAAAGAAAAATCCTCTGGAGGGGAAGCAGAGGGAATAGAGTCCTCTGCATCAGAACCCTCATAAGTGGAAAAGGGCAAATCAAAATCAGAAGAATCAGAAAAATCAGAATCCTGGTCAGAAGATTCATAAACTTCAGTCCTAGGTCTCTTAGAAGGGGGAGCTTGGCTTCCCCTGATTAAAGTTGTAAGATTTTCAGCCATTCTTATGTTTTTTTAGGCATAGAGGCCTGAGCATGCAGCCTGGGTGTCGGTTTCTTAAGCATGGTTCGAGATTTAGGCCTAAATGGAGGAGTCTGTTTAATATGCAAATCCGTAGGCCTGAATACACCCTCAGAAGACTGTGCTTGCACAGCGGCTCCGGACTCATCCAAAGTAGAGACAGCAGGTTCCACAGTTAAAGCATCTCGCAGCATACTGGACTCCGAATGGGTCTCAGTAGAGACCTGCGAATCAGAAGTAGCGGGTATCGGGGGCTGTGAAAGTGCCTCACTGAGTACCGGTGAACTGGCGACTGGCTTAGAAGCGCCATCGCCAACTTTGGACCTAGGTGGCCTGTCAGTCTTTATCTTTGCGTTTTTTGGGAATCCCGGTAGTAGGATGGTTAACATACGACATTTCTGGATAGTTAAACAGAGAACCGAAATATTTTGAGGCAAAAATATACAGATGACGGACAGTGTGCTGACTAAAAGCCCAAAACCGACAGCAAGGTACGTTGTGGTCAGGGCCCAGGCAAGGAATACAGTACGAATGAAAATCTTTGAGGTGTTTGCTTTCCACAAGTAATGCAATTATTAACTTTTACTGACATCGGTAAGGAGCAAGAAAAAGTTTCCCCAGCGGGGTACTTAGCTTTAGTTGAAGACTTTGGTTCTGAAACTTGAAAACGAAGATTTCAGGAGTCAGCCGACAGGCACTTGCAAAATGCTTCTGCTTCGGGCACCGCATGGCAAGAAAGACTGGTATAAAGGCGCCTGCTGCATGTTTTACACCCCTGACGACCTGACATCATGGAAGGGACAGCATCTGACGCAGGACCCAAGACTTTGTTAATCAGGCCGACTGAGGGCTATTGCAAGAAGAAAACCCAAATGTAATGACTGCAACAGTGAAACACCAAGAACAACCATGGTCTTAAGCTCAATGCTAAAAAGTGCATAGTCACTCCCTTTGTGAAAAACACTGTGCCCACAAACTACCAGACAGTAGCCCACTTAACTCCCAAGGTGTTTTAACAGCTCTAAGGACACAGGTAGATATAGCAACCTCTTCAACAACCATGTTGCTACTGTCATTAGAAAGTCCTTCTACATGGCATACCTCATTACAAAAGGTTTCTCATCCAAGAAGAAAGTCTTAATTCCTCCCAACTCATCCCTCATTAGACCCATTATAGAGTACAATGCCCCATTTGTCATGTACCTCACTAGACACCTACAACTGGAGGCCACAAAAATTCTTCATCAAGAGGATCCTATGACTAACACATCCCCTATACAGAAAGACTCAAAAAGAACAGTTTTGTACCTACCATAAATGTAGATGTTCGAGTGCTAATACAGCTGCAGTAATCACAGATGGGTTTTCAGCCGTCAGGCGGTCCCTCGGTCGGCCGAATTCCAAAGTCTTGGTCCGGCGTCGGTTGTCGTCGCTTACTCTTCTGACGTCAGGAAGGCCAGAGTATATAAGACACAGCCGACGCCATGTTCTTCAGTCTTTCTTGCCCCAGATGTCAGGTGCCCCCAAAAGGAAGGCAATACATAAGTAAAGCTTATCCACATATGCAAGCAATGCAATGTAATGCAAAATCAGTGTAAGCAAGCAAATAAAACATAGCAGGATAACCCAGTCAGGAGGTATGAAGAGGTTGTTAGGCCGCATGCCCTAATTAAGAGGGGAAGGAGGGAGGGAAACCTGTACTGCAGCTGTATTAGCACTCGAACATCTACATTTATGGTAGGTACAAAACTGTACTATGTTAATCGTGCATACAGCTGCAGTAATCACAGATGGGTAGAGTCCCAAAGCTATGCATAGGGTGGTAGGTACTATGAGGAACTGGGTTGAGCCAGAATGCCCTGCAAAACAGCAGTGGCGAAGCCTGCTCTTGTTCTGGAGTATAAGGGCAGGTGGTAGTGTTTTGTGAAGGTATGTACAGAACTCCAAGTGGCTGCCTCCAAAATATCCTTAGTAGGCACACCTCTGAGGAAGGCTGTAGAGGTGGCTGTGGCCCTGGTGGAGTGAGATCTGATACCAGTAGGGACAGATTTCCCATGATAGGAGTAACAAAATCGTATGCAGTGGCCAATCCACTTGGAAATGGTCTGTTTGGTAATTGGTTTCCCTTGAGCCCCTACGCATAGGACACAAAAGTGGTTCTGATTTCCTGAAGGACTTTGTTCTGTCCAAATAGTAACGTAGCTGCCTATGGATGTCTAAAGAGTGAAGCAGCCTTTCCCCTTTGTTTTGAGGGTTAGGATAAAAGGTAGGTAGGTGTATGGCTTGGTTTAAGGCTACCCTGGATACCACTTTTGGCATAAAAGATGGATTAGTCTGAAGGGAAACCCTATCCTGATGGAAGATGAGGAAGGGCTGCACCGCCATGAGGGCCTGTAGTTCAGAAACCCTACGAGCTGAAGTGATGGCCAGAAGGAAAGCTGTTTTCCAGGACAAATATTGCAGATCTGTTGAGGCAGCAGGTTCAAAGGGAGGCAATGTTAATTTTTCTAGTATGTAATTAAGGTCCCAGGCTGGTATTGGTTGCTTCCTTGGAGGTCTTATATTCTTAGCCCCTCTGAGGAACTGCTGTAAGAGAGGGTGAGAGAATAAAGGAGGATCCGTGTTGAATTCTGCAGAAATGGCTGAGGCGTGTATTTTAATGGAAGAAAATGACAGTCCACTGTTCAGCAGTTCAGCTAGGTACTGTAAAACCTGAGGCAAGTTCAATTTTCTACGGTCCTGTCTTCTTTTCTCATTCCAGCAGCAAAACCGCTTCCATTTTGCGGAGTAAGCTTTTCTTGTAGATGGTCTTCTGGCCTCCAAAATGACATCCTGCACCTCCTTGGAGAGTAGATTCTGATGTGGTGTTAAGGAATTTTCCACGCAGCGAGGTTGAGTGTTTTCAGCTGACTGTGAAGGGTTTTGTAGCTGTTCTGCGTCAGCAGAAGAGGTATTAGAGGCAGGGACCAGGGAGGAGTATGTGTTAGGCTCCTCAGGAGTGGATACCAGTGTTGCCTTGGCCAGTCTGGAGCAATCAGTATCATCCTCGGCTTGTCTGTTCTTGCTTTCAAAAGCACCTTGGGCAGAAGAGGCAGAGGTGGGAATGCATAAACTGTCCATGTTGCCCAACTGAATGAAAGGGCGTCCACTTTCCAGGCCTTTGGATGGAAGGTCCTTGAACAAAACTCTCTCAATTGATGGTTCCTGTGGGAGGCAAAAAGATCTATGTCTGGCCTCCCCCACGCTTGGATTATCTCCGTAAACACCTGTGGATGCAGCTTCCATTCGTGTGGATCTGTCATATTCCTGCTCAGAGAGTCTGCCAGTGTGTTTTCCAGTCCTGGCAAATACTGTGCTTGAAGTTCGATTTGTCTTTCCAGAGCCAAGTTCCAAAGAGTCATGGCTAGTCTGCACAAGGGGTAGGAGTGTGTTCCTCCTTGTTTATGTACCACATTACTGTGGTGTTGTCTGTTCTTATCAGTAATTGTCCTGGATGCAGGAAGTCCTTGAAAGCTGTAATAGCATTTATTACTGCTAGCATTTCTTTTTGATTGATGTGAAGGTGCTTTTCCTTTTGGGACCATCTGCCCTGAATGCACCTATCCTTCAGGTGCGCCCCCCAGGCGTAATCTGAGGCGTCTGTGGTTATGACTTGTTTTGCTTGAGGCTTGCAGAATGGAAGGCCTGTGTTTACTTGACATGCTTGGGCCCACCATAGAAATTCCTTTTGCAGACATGGAATTATTGGTATAATTGCTTCCAAGCTGTGACTGTGTTGAGACCATAGATTTTTTAGGTACCATTGAAGTTTCCTCATATGCAGCTTTGCACATGGGATTAGAAGAATGCAAGATGCCATGAATCCCAGAGCCTGCAGGATTTTCCTTGCAGTAAGCCTGGTACTTTTTGCTAGTGTTTTGAAGTACTGAGATAATTGCCCTTGTTTTTCTGACGTAACATATGCCATCTGGGTGTTTGTGTCCAAGCTGGCACCCAGGAAGGTTATTTTCTGAGATGGTGTTAGCCTTGATTTCTCCTTGTTGATGGTGTATCCCAGAGAAAGCAGTAACCGTGTCACATATGCCAGATGTTCCAGTAGCATTTGTTTGCTGTCCGCTTGGATCAGGCAGTCGTCCAGATAAGGGTAAATTTGTATCCCTTGAAGTCTGCAATAGGCAATCACTGATGCCAGGCACTTTGTGAATACTCTGGGCGCAGTAGATAAGCCAAAGGGCAATGGAGAGAATTGATAGTGGATTGAACCTGCAAGAAATCTGAGGTATCTTCTGCAGCTTTGTCGGATTGGGACATGCAGGTATGCCTCCTTGAGGTCCAATGTTACCAGCCAAAGCTCCTTGCCCAGCATGGGAAGAAGTTGCTGTAATGTGAGCATCTTGAATTTTGGTACGAGTAGAAATGTGTTTAGGATGGATAAGTCCAGAATGGGTCTCCAGTCGGTTCCTTTTCTTGGTACCAGGAAGAGTCTTGAATAAAAACCTTGACCTTGTTGGTGCGTAGGTACCTTTTGTATAGCTCTCATGTTTAGGAGTTTTGAAATTTGCAGTTGTGCCTCTACCCTTTGATTTTGTGGTAGGTTTGGCATGCCTCTCATTTTTGGAAGAGTGTGAAATTGAAATTTGTAGCCTCTGTTTATAATGTCCAGAATCCATTTGTCTGTTGTGACAATATGCCAATTGTTTGCAAATAATGCTAGTTTCCCTCCCAAAGGTGCTGCCAGCTGAGACTTGCTTGGCATGGAAATGAGGGAGTCATTGGGTTTGCTTCCTGTATTCTTGTGCACTGTCTTCACCACCTCTTGGTGCTGGAGATTGCCATTGTCTGCCTCTATAGGATCCTTGTGACTGCCCTCTGCCCCCTGTATCTACCTCTTTGGGGCTTGTCAGTGGCTGGAAAAGACCAGTTTTTTGAAGGCCAATTCCTGCTAAATCGTGGTGGCTGGACCTGTAAGAAAGCTTTGACAGTTTGCATAGATTTGGCTTTTTCTTCCATTTTCCGTAGCATGTCCTCAGCATTAGTACCAAAAAGTACATCCTTTTGTAAAGGAGCATCAAGAAGTTTAGCTTTCACATGATCAGGCAAATTTTGTTCCCTAAGCCAGGCATGTCTGCGAATGACTGATCCTGTAGCAGCCGCTCTACTGGAGGCCTCTAGTGCATCATAACCACAGTGTAAGGTGTGTTTACCCACTTGTTCCGCACTATGCATCATATCCTGTAACTCTTAAATCTGGTTGTTCAGGTTGAGACATTTTGTTTTTTAATTGTGATAACAGGAACTGTTGATATTTAATCATATGAAACTGGCAGTTTAAGGCCCTCATGGCTAGGGTGGCCGAGGTATATACCTTCTTACCCCACCTTTCTAGAGATCTAGATTCCCTTTCTGCAGGAAGTGGATTCTTGGCAGTGGAGGCCTTTAATCCCTTAGGGCCTTGTGAAATGGTTTCAGGGTCAGCATTATGGCCTTTGTAAAGAAATTGATGAGAACTGGGTACTCTGTAATATCTATCAGGCTTTACTGGTGCAGGAGGCAGAGAATCAGGATTAAGACAAGCCTCCGAATAGACATCATACAGTACCTCCAAAACAGGGGGTATAGCCAGAGGTCTGTGCTGAGGTAACCAAAGAAATTCCCTAAGTCTTTTCTTGGAATCTGAAAAGTCTTGGCCTTCCCAATGGAAGTGTTCCCTCAAGGTGTGCAAGGTTTCCCCAAAAGAAAAATCCTCAGGGGGGGATACAGAAGGAATGGACTGTTCTGCATCCGAATCCTCAAAAGGGGAGTAAGAGTGTTCCTCTGCATCAGAATGCTCTGATAAAATGGATCCCTGATCAGAAGAGGGGGATTCTTCCTCCACTCTGGGTCTCTTGTCAGGAGGGGGCTGCGAACCTCTGATGAGAGTTATTAGATCCTCAGCCATTTTAAGCATCTGCTTCTTAGGCATGGGTCCAGGAGATGGGCCTTGAGCAGCAGGCCTAGTGTGATGCCTGGCTGCTTTGGATTTAGTAAAGGCCTTAATACAAAAAGAAGATGAAGGCCTAAATACACCATGGGTGGAGGTGGATCTGTCCACATTAGTAGGCTCGACATAAGCCGGGGCTTCGGTTGTAGTCTGGGAAAGGGCCGATGACCCAGCGGTCTCGGGTACAGAAGACACCGCCAAAGGAGTGTCGTCGGTAGTCAGGGACTGCAAAGGCATCTCGCTGAGAACCGGACCACGTGTAGCCTGTTTCGGCGTGGTGTCGGTCCTTTTCCTTGCGTTTTTTGGATAAAACGGTAGTCGGAGTGTCCGAAGACATTTTAGTCAAAAGCTCTACCGAAAAAGTGTTGGGCGAACTCCGCCCGACACTTGATAGTGCGTTTATTGAAGGTAGCGCAAAAGCGACAGCCCGAGACGTCGTGGTCTGGGCCCAAACAAGGTATGCAAAGGGAATGGAAATCCTTATGCGGTATTTGCTTCCCACAAGAAATACAATTATTAACTTTATCTGACATCGGTCTGAGGCAAGAAAAGTTTCCCCAACGGGGTACTTAGCTTTAATGAAGACTTCGGTTCCAAATATATTCGTAAATCAGGAGCTGGCCGACCGGCACTTGCGAACTGCTTCTGCTTCGGGCACCGCGCGGCAAGAAAGACTGAAGAACATGGCGTCTGCTGTGTCTTATATACTCTGGCCTTCCTGACGTCAGAAGAGTAAGCGACGACAACAGACACCGGACCAAGACTTTGGAATTCGGCCGACCGAGGGACCGCCTGACGGCTGAAAACCCATCTGTGATTACTGCAGCTGTATGCACGATGAACATCTCCAGCTTTGCTCAGTTTCATATGCTCTGCTTGACATACAAAGCCATGTCTGACCAAGTGTTGCTAGACATGCTTCATCTAAAAAAGTCTCAATCCCTCTGCACTACACGCTCCAAAGACCTCAACCTCATCACCACAACAAACAGAACCTGCTGGAGGGACAGGTTCCAAACCCAGAGACTTCCCATACTCTGGAATATATACTCCCCATTCATATCAAGCACAGCACTTCACTAGCCCTCCAAGAAAAATCTTGAGTGGATGGGTAACCGGAAATTCACCCAGGGATCACTTCAACAGCCTTGCTAGATAAGGGCACAAGGAACTAACATCCAGCAACAGGATGACTGGGAATATTCTTCGGCTAGGCTAATATTGGCTCCAGAGCCATTAGCCTAGTACTCATTTATGAACCTACGAAGGGGATCAGAATCTTATCAGCCACAGGGTGAGGTGCATGGGTTGCCACTGTGGGTGTATCAGAGTTCCCTTTTGCTGTGTGAGCAGGTCCACTGAAGGGGGTAACTTGTGGTGATTGCCCATGGACAGGTGAAGGGGGAACCAGTGCTGTCTTGGCCAGTAGGAAGTCACCAGCAAGATTTTTGGGAGTCATGCTGAATTTTCAGCAAGACCCTTTGTATCAATGGGAAGGTACAGTTGTGTACACTTACCATAAATGTAGATGTTCAAGTGTATTCACTGTTGCAGTCATTACATCTGGGTAATCTGCTGGCAGGTTGCCTTCAGTCAGCCTGATTATCAAAGTCTTGGGTCCTGCGTCGGTTGCTGTCTCTTCTTCCATGATGTCAGGTCATCATGGGGTATAAAACATGCAGCAGATGCCATTACATCAGTTTCTCTTGCCCCAGATGTCAGGTGCCCCCCAAATGGAGAGCAAATAAAATTAAACAAAAAATATACCTCCAATCCCAAAAGCAAAAACACCAAAAGGGCTTTTAAGCATAATGCAAGAAAGTAGAGGTATAGCCAGAGAAAAATAGAGGGCTGGAGGGAGGGTAACCAGGACTGCAACAGTGAATACACTAATCTGTTACTGTTGCAGACTTTACATTTGGGTAGATTCCCAAAGCTATGGATGGGTGGAGGTAATTCTACAGCTTTAGGACCAGCTATAAGGCCCTGCAGGACAGCAGTGGCAAAGCCAGTCCTGGATTTAGAGAAAAGTGGTAAATGGTAATGTTTGGTGAACGTATGAACTGCGCTCCAGATAGCAGCTTCTAGAATGTCCCTGGTAGGAACACCTCTGAGAAAGGCTGCAGAAGTAGATGCAGCCCTGGTGGAATGGGATCTGATCTCCTGGGGGATAGTTTTTCCATGGTGCATATAGCAGAAGAGAATACAATGGGCTTATCCATTTGGAAATGGTTTGCTTTGAAATAGCCTTCCCTCTGCCCCTGCAGCAAATGCCACCAGCAGTTGAACAGGACAAAATCTCAAAGAAAATCTGAAGTAAAATCTAAGTTGGAGGCATAGCCATTCTCTATAAATCTAATCTCCAGGTTTCCCTCTTTAATGAACCACCATCATTAGATGCCAAATCTGAAATGTTGTCTACCAAACTCCAAATAAACAACTCCAAATCTATCTACCTAATTTGTATGCATCTTCCCCCTGGTAAAAATACTACTATTCTCGAAAACTTACTTAATTACCTCTCTACCCAACTACCACAGGAGACCATTGTACTGGGTGACTTCAACATAGACTGGCTTACCTGCAATTCCCTGAACCCTACTAACCACTTAAATCTCTTTGGATTCACTCAACTTATAACCACTCCTACTAGAATCCACAAACCTAACAGGAAAGAATCTACTCTTGACTGGATCCTTATATTAATAACCACCCTAGCAATTATACTCCAGGAACCCTTCCCGACAACATCAGTGACTATATGCTCACTTACATAATCAGACAAAAACTTCATATCCCAACTACTCGATCTCAAAACTTCCCGCTCAAAAAAATTCTTTAACCCAGTTTCCTTAACGAATTGCAAGCATGTGACTGGTCTCCACTGACACATCTTGAACTTGATGAGGCTGTGACCTATTTCAACACTAACTTTCTTCAAATACTAGACTACCATGCACCTTACCACTCCACTAGAATAAAAAACAAATATGCCCCATGGCTTACTAAACAAACTAAGCAAAAAATGCTCCTTAGAAACAAAATATGGGCTAAATGGAGGGCTACCAAATGCCCATCTGATCACCTCCTCTAAACAATTAAGAAATGCCACCAAGGACACTCAGACAAAAAAGACTTCTACCTTCACCTCCAACAATCCACTCAACAAACTCCACAAAACTTTTGGTCAGGGTTAAACAAACTTCTTCAGCCAGGTCACTCTACTACTCCTGCCCCATTAGGTTTCAACCATAATTCCAACCTGATCCCTGATGCCTTTAATAACTACTTTAAAGAAGCCATTCAATCCCTAGCCAATTCTCTTCCTCCACCTACTGCCTTCCCACCTAATACCTCCAAGGCTTGACCTCCTACTTTTCATATACACCCTGTTCCTACATCTCTTATCTACAAGCTACTTAAACTGAAACCTTGCACCCCTTCTGCCGACCATCTCCCATCTGAATACCTACAAATTGCTGCAAAAGCTATAGACTACCCCATATCTATCCTTATTAACATAACCATCTCTGAAGGCAAAATCCCTACCATATGGAAAGTATCCCACATCATCCCTCTACATAAAGGTGGATCTTCTATAGAGCTTTCTAACTATAGACCTATTGCCTTACTCTCCCCATTAGCCAAGATAATGGAAAAATGTATTCACAAACTACTCAACCACCTACTACAAAATAACTTACTAGCCAACTGCCAACATGACTTTAGACCATTCCACAGCACAACTGCCCTTCTATCCTTCACTGACTCTATAAATAAAAATCGTAACATTAACTCCTTTTCCTCTGCGCTATTTATCGACCTGTCAAAAGCCTTTGATATGGTTAACCATAACTTACTTCTACATAAACTAAAGTATCATTCTCTTGATCCACTAGCATTACAATGGTTTAGGTGTTATCTTACCATTCTCTTGATCCACTAGCACTACAATGGTTTAGTTGTTATCTTCTAAACAGACAGCAAGCAGTACTTTGGGACAACAAACTGTCTTCATTACTTCCAGTAAATATTGGAGTCCCACAAGGCTCTATCTTAGGTCCCCTTCTTTTTTCCATATTTATCAACGACCTCCATATGAACATACCTCAAGCCACCTGCATCCAATATGCAGATGACTCCACCTTAATCTGTACTGCTAAGAACAGCGCCTCCCTCCAGTCCCTAACCCAAACTGTTTTCCAAAATGTAGAAAACTGGTTTATGCAACATTGCCTCCTGCTTAATCCCAAAAAAAACAAAACTACTGCTTTTTACTCAATCTCATAAATCACCCAACTCCATTCTTCTCTATTACCTCTAACAATGCTACAAACATAACCCCTGATACTACCACCCGCCTACTAGGTGTTACAATTGATAACCGTCTTAACTATGATGACCATATTAACTCCACCATAAAGACAGTTAACAAAAAACTTGGAACCCTCTATAGAATTAAACCCTTCCTTATCCCCACAGCCAGGAAAACTATTGCCCAAACCCACCTCATTTCTACCCTTTTCTATGCCTCAGCTATTTATACAAACCTATCTAAAAATAATATCTCAAAACTTTCTACTCGTTATAATAGCATAGCTAGATTTATCACAAGCTCTCCATTTCAAACTCACCATTGCCTTAACCTTAAACAACTAGGATGGTTAGAATTGCAGAACCATATACTCTGTCAACAGTTACTTATCACTCAAAAGATCCTACACCACCCCAATAACACCCCTATCCTCACTAATCTGATTACACCATATAAAAACCTAGCTACACTACGTTCTGCTAATAAACTCCTGGTCTCATCAGTTAAATCCAACAAAGCTGGTGACTCACTTTTCTCAAACACTATAGGTAAAAACTGGAATCGGCTCCCTCCTGAACTTTCTACTCTAGCCTCTACTTCTCTATTCAAAAAGCATATTAAAGAACATCTTAAAACTCAGTGGCTTTGTCCTTGTGCTAACCCAGACAAACTTTTCCCCTCCTGCTCATACCCCTTCCCCTCTCCCCTAGCCTATACCTCCAAATCTACGGATTTCTCTTTTTTTCTCATAGTAATAGGATAAATGTAAGGACCTGACTGTTTGCCCATACCCAGCTTGTGCTTAGTGTACTTGTTATTTTTTACTTAGTTTAATCTTTTAACAATGTATTTAGTCAATTGTACCTCTGTACTATTATACATGCCTTTGTTATATATTGTTAACTTTGTTAGTGTTCATGCTTGGAGCTTTTCTCCCCGGGCCTCTACTGAAAATGGACATTTATCCAGTTAGACTAGCCCGGTCAACAAATGTAAAATAAATAAATAAAAGTTGTCTGTGTACATCCAATGAATGCAGAATCCGCTCCCCCTTGTTCTGTGGATTGGGAAAGAAAGTTGGCAAATGAATGGTCTGATTAAGAGCCACACTGGATACCACCTTAGGATGGATTGGTCCTGAGAGATAACCTGATCGCATGAAAAATGAAAGACTCCACTGCCACAAGAGCCTGTAATTCAGAAATCCTTCTAGCTGAAGTGACTGCTAAAAGGAAAGCTGTTTTCCAGGAGAGAAATTGCAAGTCTGCAGAAGCAGCTGGCTCGAAAGGACGGAGAGTGTGCTTTTCCAATACAAAATTGAGATCCCAGGCAGGGGCTGGAGCTCTCCTGGGTGGTCTTAAAGTTTTTGGCCCCTCTGAGATACTGCTTTAGCAGAGGATGAGAGAAGAGGGGAGGTCCTGTGTTGTAATGAGCTGAAATGGCTGAGGCATGGATCTTTATGGAAGAAAAGGACAGGCCCTTGTGAAGCATCTCAGTTAAGCAATGTAAAATCTTAGGAATGTTGGGCACTGCTGTGCTAATCCCATGAGACTGATTCCAGGCACAGCATCTTTTCCATTTGTCAGCATAAGATTTTCTAGTACTAGGCCTTCTTGCCTCCAAAATGACATCCATCACAGGTTTGCTGAGGGATGCTAAGGGTGAATTTAGGTGATTAGCCACGCTGCAAGATTGAAAGTTTGGAGCAGTGTGTGCAGAATTTGGTTGTTCTGCTGCAACAGTAAGTAAGGTGTCTGAGGCAGGTGCCATGGTGGAAGGTGTCACATTGCGCAGGAATGGGTACCAGTGTTGGCAAGGAGAGTCTGGAGCAAAAATAATTTTTGGTTTGTCCTGTTTGACTTAGAACTTTAGAGAGCAGAGGGGGACAGGCATAGACTGATAGGTTTTTCCAGGTGAAGGATAGAGCATCCACTTTCCAGGTTTTTTGTGATCAGTTCTTGTGCAAAATTTGTCAAACTGATGCATCTTTTTGCCTCACCCCAGAACTATGTCGGGGCTCCCCCATTTACGTGTTAACATGTTGAAAATCCGTGGTTCCAGTTTCCATTCATGTGGGTCCATGAGATTTCTGCTTAGTTCATATGCCAGAGTATTCAGCTTTCCTGGCAGGAATTGAGCTTGTAGTTGTACTTGATAGGTCAAGGAAGTGTTCCACAATGCCATGGCTAGTCTGCAAAGGGGGGTAGGAATGTGTACCCCCCTGCTTGTTTATGTACCACATAACCATGGTGTTGTCAGTCTTTATCACTAATTGTCCTGGATGAAGGTAGTCCTTGAAGGCTGTCAGAGCATTCTGTACAGCTAGCATTTCTTTCTGATTGATATGAAGGTGCATTTGATTTGGGCTTCATTTTCCCTGAATGCACTTCCCTGCCAGATGTGCCCCCCCCCCCCAAAGCATAGACTGATTCATCTGTAGTTAGGGCGGCAGGGGGTGGTGTGAATGGCAGTCCCTTGTTTTGGTGGCAGGCCTCTGTCCACCACAGGAACTCTAGTTGCAGGCAAGGTATGATAGGAATCATTGTTTCCAGGCGGACACAATGTTGACTCCATAGACTAAATACCACTGAAGTTTCCTCATATGCAGTCTTGCATATGGAATTAGAATACAGGAGACCATGAACCCCAAAGCTTGCAGTATTTGCATTGCAAAAAGCAGGATTTCTGTGGCCACCTGTTTGAATTAAGTCACCAAATGAATTTGCTTCTCTGGCGTAAGGAAAGCCATCTCGGCAATTATATTCAAGCTTGCACCCAGGAAAATAATTTGAGGGGGTACCAGTTGTGATTTTTCGTTTATAGTGTACCCTGGACAATTTAGAACCCTTTTTACAAATGCCAGATGGTTTAGAAGAGTGTCCTTGTTTTCTGCCTGAATTAGACAATCATCCAAGTATGGATATATTTGTGAACCTTTGATCAAAGTAATTAAGTCCTCGGTCATTTTGATCTGTTTTTAGGCATAGGGGCCAGAGCACGTGGCTCATGCATCAATTTTTTTAGACATAGAAGATGCTTTAGACCTTGTTTTTGAGGCTGGCGTCGGTTTTATATAAAAATGTTGAGGCCTGAAAACACCCTCAGAAGCCGGTGCTGGCTCAGCGGCTCCAGACCCATCCAAGGGAGAGACATCCGCGGGTTCAATACTCTGAGAATCTCGCAGCTTACCAGACTCCAAATGGGTCTCGGTAGAGGCCTGCGACTCAAAAGTAGTGGGTATCAAGGGCTGCAAAAGCGTCTCACTGAGTACAGACTGGCTTAGGAGAAGCTTAGTCAGTTTTGGACCTCAACGGTCTGTGCCTGTCTTTCTTTGCGTTTTTTGTGAACTCCAGTAGTCAGACTGCTAACAGACATTTCAGGATAGTTAAATCTTGATCCAAAATATTTAGAAGCAAAACTACACCGATGCTTAGTGCGTTGCTTAAATCTAGCACAAAACCGACAGCAAGGCATGTTATGATCTGGGCCTAGGCAAGGAATACAGTATAAATGAAAATCCTTGAGGTATTTATTTCCCACAAGTAATGCAATTATTAACTTTTACTGACATCGGTAAGGAGCAAGAAAAACTTTCCCCAATGGGGTACTTGGCTTTTAGTTTGATGACTTCGGTTCTGAAACTCAAATGCGAAAATTTCAGGAGTCGGCCGACCGGCACTTGCCAACTGCTTCTGCTTCGGGCACCACGCGGCAAGAAAGACTGAATAAAATGGTGTCGGCTGTCGGGGGGTTGGCTACTCCTAATCCGAGTAATTAAATCTTCAGCCATTTTGATCATTTGTTTTTTAGGCATAGGGGCCTGCACGTGGCCCAGGCATCTTTTTTTTAGGCATAGGTCGAGATTTTTGGTCTTAGTTTTGAAGATGGTGTCGGTCTAATATACAAATCTGTAGGCCTGAAAACACCCTCAGAAGCTGGTGCCTGCACAGCGGCTTCGGACCCATCCAAGGTAGGGACATCCACGGCATACCAGACTCCAAATGGATCTCAGTAGAGACCTGCAAATCAGAAGTAGCAGGTATCAGGGGCTGCGAAAGCACCTCACTGAGTACCAGTGAACTGGCGACTGGCTTAGAAGTGTCGTCGGCAGGTTTGGATCTCAACTGCCTGTTTCTTTGCGGCTTTTTTTTTTTTTTTTTTTTTTTTTAGATATTCTAGCAGTCGGCTTGCTAGCAGACATTTCTGGACAATTAATACGAGAGTCAAAATATTTAGAAGCAAAAATGTACAGACATTTGATTAAATAAAGCACAAAACTGACAGCAAGGTACGTTGTGGTCAGGGCCTAGGCAAGGAATATAGTACAAATGAAAATCCTTATGACGCATTTGCTTCCCACAAGTAATGCAATTATTAACTTTTACTGACATCGGTAAAGAGCAAGAAAAAGTTTCCACAACAGGGTACTTAGCTTTTTAGTTGAAGACTTTGGATCTGAAACTCAAACAAAAATTTCAGGAGTCTGCCGACCGGCACTCGCAAACTGCTTCTGCTTCGGGCACCGCGTGGCAAGGAAGACTGATGTAATGGTGTCGGCTGCATGTTTTATACCCGACAATCTGATGTCATGCAAGGAGGGACAGCAACAGACGCAGGACCCAAGACTTTGTTAATCAGGCTGACTGAGGGCAACCTGCCAGCAGATTACCCAAATGTAATAACTGCAACAGTGAAACATGAACATGGGGGGAATGCGTACATCAATTTCCCCTTCCAAGTTATCGAGAAGGCATCTGTTGCAAATCCCTTGAGGTCTGGTGTCCTAGTGCGGTAGCCAGGAAGTTGCCTGCTTATGGAGGAGGCGAATATGTATTTGGGGAACACCCCACCTGTGACCCATATTCAGGAAAATATCTCTTTGCAGCATCCATTCGTGGTTGTTTGAAATGGTCCTGCTTAGGTAAATCTGCCTGAGTTGTGCAAGGATGGAATGTAGGCTGCCTGAAGGGTGATCCCCTGAGAGGTAGCCAGTTCCCACTCCTGCAGAGCTAGTCTACATAGAAGGTAGGATTTTGTCCCTCCCTGATTGAGATACCACACGACTGTGGTTTCTCTGAATATCTTCAGAGGGCCCTGCTCTAAGTAGGGCTGGAAAGCCTGCAGAGCAAGGATGGCTCATTTCTGACGTTTATGTGATCTTGTGCGCACCTGTCCACAAACCTTGTACTTTCCTTTTTCCCCAGAGTTGCTCCCTAGCACAGATCTGAGGCATCTGTGTGCCTGCAGAGGGAATCCTGGGTTCTGGGCTACCTGAGCCACCTATCTCAGCTCCTGATGTAAACAGGGGGGCAAGGGACTCTATAGGGTGGGAGTGCTGGGTCCACACTAACTGGAGGTACCACTGTGTTTCCTCATGTACATCCTCGCTAGGGGCAACATGGGAAGGTAGCTGCCATGTAACCTAGAAGTTTCAAACAGTCTTGCAGTCAGTTCTGATTGCAGGGCAGCAAGAATGTGTTTAAGAGGGATAGCACCTTTTCTGCTGGAAGGCAGGCCTTCATGAGGTCTGTCCTGATGCTGCAACCCAGGAAGATAATATCCTGTGTGGGGTTGAGGTGGGATTTTGGGAAATTGTTAATGAACCCCAAAGACTGCAGGAGTACCAGAAGGTCTTAGGAGTGACTGAGAAGAGTTTCCTAGTCTTTGGCATGAATCAGGAGGTAATTTAGGTAAGGGAATAACTGGATTCCTTTTTCCCTGCAGTAGGCGATGACTGGAATCAGGCATTTTGTAACTATCCTGGGGGCAGTAGAAGGCCCAAAGGGCAAGGCACAGAACTGAAGGTGAGATGAGCCAGCAAGGAATCTCTGGTATTTCCTGAAAGCGGGCTTTATAGGTATGTGAAAGTAAGCATCCTTTATGTCTAGGGTTGCCATGAAACCCTTAGGAACGATGAGTGGAAAAGAGTAGGTAGGGTAAGTATCCTGAAAGTAGGAAGTAGGGGTTGAGGTGCAAGAGGTCTAGAATTGGCCTCCATAGTCCTTCCTTTCTGGGTACCAAAAAGATTCTGGAATAGAATCCTTTTCTTGACTGTGTAGGTACTGGTTCTATGGTGGCTTGTAGTAGCAGGATTTGCAAAACCTGATGGAGGAGTTGATTGGAAGGAGGCTGTGGTATACCCAAGTCTTTAAGGGGGTGATCCAGGACATGAAGTAGCCACCCTGTATGATGGACAGAACCCATTTGTCTGTGATGAGTGACCACGCAGGGAGACAGACAGACTGGTATGGAGGAGGGGTGCTGAAATTTTAGCAGGCAGTCAAAACACTACCTGCCCTATCAGGAAAGGAAGGCCTTTGGCTGGAAGACTAAGGTGGCCTAGGTTGAGGAGGCTATCTTCCTGGGGGTACTCTAGATCAGGGAGCTGCAGGCCTAGAGGATTTCCTGAAAAACTGTCTTTGCTGGGTAGTTCCTCTGGAACTTTGGAATAGGCGAGACTAGGATGCGTTTTAGGTCCTGTAATTCTTTTCCTTTCTGTTGCAAGGGCTTAGACAGGTCGGCTACTTCTGCACCAAAAAAAGATGAATGATCCAAAGGTGCGTCAATGAGTTTGGCCCTGATGTCATCTAGGAGAGGCTGAAGTTGCAGCCATGAGTACCTTCTTAGTATTGAAGCTGATGCAGTTGACCTGGCTGAGGCTTCAGCTGCATCACAACTGAGTGTCTATTCACTTCAGAGAAAAGTGCTATCAGTGAAGGCAAAGAAGCTTTGGCTGCACAGTCAGGGATGTCATCTAAATCCTTAGTGGCTTTGTCCAGCAAAGCTAGAGTATTTGGTCATACGAGTTTGGCAGTTGGTGGCTGACTGAAGGTAGCAGAGGTGCAGATTCTTTCCCAACCTCTTTAGTCTTGCTGTCCTTAGCAGGGAAGATAGAAGTGGTAGGAAGGAGCTTGGAGGCCCAATGCGTAGAGATGGACATAGTGGCAGGGTCAGCAAGAGGGCACCTGGAAAGAAATTTCTCTGTCTCAGGGACTTCAGAGTGTCTGCTCTACGTGGAGCTGGAAGTTGGGAATCTGGGTTAATGAAGCCAGAGGCAAGTGCATCCAGGAATGCTGGTTGAATAGGAGGAATGGCAAGAGGTCTGGAAGAGTCCATTTGAATAAGGTCATAAAACCTCTTTTGTACATTAGTCCTATCCAAGAATTGCCACTAAAAGTGGTCTTTCAATCTTAAACGTTTCCCCAAAGGTTATATCCTCTACAGGGGAGTCAGGTTCAAAAGAGCCCTCCTCAGGAAAGCCATATCTCAAGGGGGAGGAGATCTGGGGAGGAGTATGAAAGAGTCCTCAGAGGAATCAGACAATTCCTCTTCTTCAGGCTGATCGACCCTCCCTTCAGAGATGAGTGATCTGGGACTAAGGAGGGGAGGAGCAGTGGCAGAGGGTTCTGCAGAAGGCCTAAGGGCCATAAAGGTATTTAACCACTGGCTGAAGGCCTGCCAACTCGGCATGCTTTCAGAAGCCAGAGTAAGGTGTTTTGTTTTTCGCTTTTTCTTTAAAGAACACCCTGGTGTCTAGCTAGGGATAGGCCTTGGGTCAGGCATCCAGTTGGCAGAGGCAGTGTCCAAAGCGCCCAGAGTGAACGCTGGTTGCCCCAGCATCTAAGGAGGTGTCAGTAAATCCTCTGTGGACGTGTCGTCCGCTTGAGATTGTGCAGCTTCCTCAGAGGTACCCACTTCACACCGGTGGATGCCGGATCCTCAGCCAAGCTGACAGACTACAGACTGAGGTACAACAGAGAGGCGCAGCTGACTAAGTAGGCCATGAGGACTTGGCCCTCCTCCTAGGCAGTTCAGATGGGGTGGCGGCCTCCATTCCCAATGATAATTTTTCCAAGCGCTGATTCGTTAAAACAAATGAAAGGCCTGCAAACTGCGGTGTAAGGTCTTGGCGACAAACGATCGGCAAATGGCACAGTTCTCGGTCATGTTTCCTGCCTAGAGACACATTTGTCATGGGTGTCTGTGTGGAATCTGCCAACCGCACTTGCACTTACCAGATGACATTAACAGACTATATAAACAAGTAGGACTGAACAAATCCCCAAACAGGGTACTTGACTAATCAGATATCCACGAGAAGCAGGAGTACCTGGTGTACAACTGGCAGCTGAAAAGTTCAAAAGGGCTGGTGTGCAGACGTCACTTATGGCCAACATTCCTGCAGCCACGTCAGACAGAAGCACCTAGAGGGAATGAATCTTTGGAAACCTGGCCGGATGACTAAAAATAGTGAAAACAGTCCGAATGAAACTGGAGAAAGGGTAAACCCACAAGTAGAATACTGTAACACTGGAATAGGACATCTTGTAATACACAAACCCAAAAAAATCTATGGTTCAAAACCTCTACAGCTACTCCTTCAGCCCTAGCCTGGAACAAGCTACCCCTGGCCCAGACAATTCACTCATCCACATGAAGTCAAAAAAGCACTCAAAGAACACCTACTCTAAAGTGGACGTGTCACTACTTAAATCCCCCCCTTTAAACACCTACCCATCTCCTGACAAAACTCATGCTCATGAGTAAAAAATGTCTATAAACATCTGTCACCGCTCAAATCACTTGACACCCGTCCATCCCTACCACTCTAACCTCCCCCCAACTCCTCCACTCAACTTCACCACCTATTGCTCCCCCTTTTCTTCTAGAACAAACCTTCCTGTTCTTTCTCTCCTTGCATTGACACTAGACTGTGCATCACACATTTACCCCACTTGATGTGTTTAATACTCTACTACTGCCTAGCAAAATGCGCATGTGACCTTATGTAATAATTATATTAATTTGATGCGTTACTACCGTTATTTTGGGATTTTGTGCATTTAGCAAATGCTAGCTAGCCAATAGTTTTAACTTTGGATGATTCTTTTAGTTTCTAGTTCTTTTACATTTACATGGCGTTTACACCCTAAACTGAAGCCTTGTATATTTACTTAGTTTGTACTCTGGTCAGGAAATCACAATATCTTTAAATTTTCAATGCATGTTTCTATTGCAAACCTTGATTTATAATTGTGGAACTTTTCTCCCTGGACCTCAACTGAAACTGTTCTGGCTCAGTCGGACATTCACCAACAAATGTCAAATTCACACAAGGTGTTTAGTTCTACACTTTCTATTTGCCAGAACACTGGCCCCAAGTACAACACATGGGGAGAAACCTACCAAATGTCCCATCTTCGACTCACTGATCCAAATGAATAGCTTTCTATGTTTGCAGGTTTCTCTGCATTTTGTTCATGTTTAGAACAGGGCTGCCTTTCCCAGATTCCTGCAAGGCCCTAGTCACTTCCCGGAGTATTTTACTTCACATCGCTACATACCATGCTCTCAATTCTCCATTATTCCGTAAAATGTTCAGCATCTGTATTTTAAACTACAGCCCGATGAACCACCAAATGCCTCAGACATTCAAATGCACAGTAATTGCCATAACAGGGTCTTGTCAACTGTCAATACAACATCTACAAACAGTTTTAAGTTCTGCAAAGCTATGTCTACTTACAACACCTATATCAGACCAAACTGGGATGGTCAACAGCTCCAAGGACTGCTAAATTAACAATAGGCATCCCAAGTTGGTCCCTCTTCAGAAAAGGCTCCCACAATCCTTGGCACTCAATGCACCTACTCTAGCCCTTTACTCAACTTTGGCAATATTTCGGACAGTCATATAGCCAACACTGCTGAGACTGACTCGCCACCTAAATCAGGTGTAAAGGGCCATCACTTCCTTTCTTTATAGGAGAAAGGACCTTGAACACAAGGAAACCCACTCTGGCCGAATTTAGATTACATAAACCATAGGTCAACCACATCACATCCATCAATTTTTATACCTCACCTGTCAATCCAGTTGCCTTCAGTATTTAACATTTAACTAACCCAACTACTTACTTTAAAAGGAAAGCAGCTACCCTCTATGAACCTAGTCAACCTTAGCCTACCAAAACTGCCAATCTCTTGTTCCATTCCATATGTTCATGTTTTTATAAACATGTGTTGGTCACTCCACTGGCAGTCTATTTAACACTTGCAACGTCCCATTAGTAAAAGCAGCCTGATGTTTGTTTTGCTGTCAATCTCCCTTCCAAGGCCATGGGCACGTCAGTTCTAAAAATAAAACCTCTACACTGCCTTCAACATAAATCTATTGTTTGTATTTTCTTTTCTGCATCCTGTAACTGCCTTTCCCCTCTTCACAGTTCCCCCTTTTGACAGTAGCTCTCCAAGTCTGTTTCTTTTTCGGACCCATCTGCAAGTTTTCTACATTTAATCCCTCCTTTTGTGACCTCCTTTAACTTGCCTACCCCCATGCTCATTGACCCATATTCTGTACATTGTTCTCTAACCTGTGGGGAAACAAACAGGTTTCTCTAATGTATTCCTCAAATTCACGGCCCTTTTCCTCCCTATTTACATTGTCCTCTGTAAAGCAACAATAAAGCATTTACAATTTTTATAATTACCCTTACTTCTGTAACAGAAGCCTACCTTCTCATACTGTGATGGTTTCACTTAAAAAATGATTCTCTCACGTTTGAATAAAGCTTGCTGGAGTCGCCCAATTACTGACGTCTAGGCCAGGCAGTGCAGGTACTTTTTTTTTTTTTTTTAAATCAGTTCCCTCCCCCAAAGTGACATCGCCACAGCCGTCATCTGATTCTAACTAAAATAATAAGACCCACCCATTCTGTGATGTCATGGCTCCCTTGTCCTTCCCCCAGCCTGAGTGCTGTTCATTTTATTCAGTAGTAGTGTAGTAACACAGAAATTTGGTATGCATACTTGTACATTCTGCACGGCAAATGATGCTTAGGTGGTTTATCGCTTGCATACTTCTCTGTTGTATTTGCACCAGATACTGCTAGTGTGCAGTGTGGGAATAGAAAGATTAAAACATTACCCTGGTATCAGAGGTGGCAGTGCAACATATTCATAGTGGCTTAACATGAGTAGCTCTAAGCAAGCATCATGTGAAATCTGAACAAGCACCTAGAATTATTCAGTGCAGCTTCCACACCTCAAGTCTGAAAATGAATTCACATACTCACATGAACAGGAGTAGCTGCATATTGATGGCTAAAGGTGTATGGGCATGTCGGGTGGTTACACTGCAAAACTGGTATGTAATGGTGGAGATGCTTGGAAGGCATGAGCAAACACACCAGTATATTAAAGCCATAGCACCAATTGAACTGGAGGCTGGCAAATAGATTTAGTAAGGGATTTTGTCCATGCACAAATATTTCAACAGTGATTCATTGCAGTAGCATCCATTATCTGATTCAAGGTAAGTTAACCTTGATGTCCTTTATTTAAAAAAAAAATCAATAAAAAGTTTACTTTGTTATAAATGACTTCTGGACACAAGAAAAAGGAAGGGGAAAATATAGCAATGTGGTTTGTCTATGTACAAAGACAAATCCAGGGACACTGCAAAAGGTTTTTTTTGCAAACCAGCTAGTGGAGTAAAAACTTATGAAGGCAAACTGCATACCAACACACTTTGCACATGTAAATCTCAATTTTTAACAAGGTGGAAACATGAAGTGATACCTTAACACTTAAATTAATAAAGATCTAAACTGGTTAATAGTATAAATGTTTTATTCTTTGGCTCCTTGATGCAAGACTTTACTGGATGTGATTGCAGTCAAGTAAGGCCATGGCTATAGTGCAGCAAAAAAATGTCCCCTCTAACAAAGGAAATGCTAGAGCAAAGATTAAATTACATGAGTCAAGCACCTGCTGAGATCTGCCAAACGGAATTACCAGGTCAAATTACCCTCAGGACTGACAGCTAGGGAAGCCAAGTGTTATGGGGGAGGGGAGAAGTAAATAGACTGGAATTCATTGTCTCACAAATTAGTGCCATTTAAACTAAATTAGAAAAAAAGGCAGCAGTAAACAGCACTTTGAGTGTGTTCTGTGGCATTTGCACTGTTTAAGTAGTCATCCAGCAGCAGGGACTGTTACTTGCACTGTTCTATTTTACTCAGTACTTTGTACGCATGCAACATCTATGAAATAACAGGAACTTTAGGCAAACTGAGGCCTGCATGACTTAACATTTTTGAGCAAACAATGATTTCTGGGATACTGGATGGCAACCTGATTTATCCAAACCACGTCAATATGCCAGCCTCTAGGTGATCAGAGCCTGGAATTACATATAAAAATATTTAAAATCCTGTAAATAATCCCAGAGTGCTGTTAAAATGTAGGAAACATCATGCCATGATGTTTTAAACATGTTTGAGTCTGTGGGTGCAGTACTCCTTTAAGTGCATCATCTCTCATCCATACTAACCATAAGTGGGCATCAGAAAAAACATGAAACCCACCTCAACCCTCGTTATTCACTGCAATTCTTCAAAACTTACCTCTTACCTCTCCCCTGACTATATTTTGCTTGTACCAGAAAACATGCACCCCTACTCCAATCTATTAACTGGGCTTTCAATACATATGGACACAAATGGACCATCAGCTTCTCTGCCCCATGTACCCAGCCCTATACAAATGTCAAACACTTTAGTAAACCGCATCTGACATTCCAAACTTTCCTAAAACAAGCATTGGGTTGCAAACAGCTACAAGTTTTTTAGTAAGCGCCAACTTCAAACTTAGCTTTTATCACTGCGGCAACCATCAGGTTACAATTTTTCCCTCCAACTCAGTCAATCCTGTTAACTAGCACTGAGTTTTCGTTATGCTCTTGCATCCAAGTTATTCTCCAAAATAGCCATTACTGCTACCCTGAGCTTTTCAATATACATACAACCCCCTCTCCCCTCATCTGGTTTAATAAAGCCCACTGACATTCCAGTTAAAACTTTAATTCAGACAGAAGTCGACTTCAATCTGCTTCAGATTAATCTAACTTTCGACTTGCCAGTCCCTTTAAAAACTCCTGCTTAAATACAAACTCAAAGACTTCACTTCTGCTCATTTGATCTTGCTACAAAAGAAACAGTCAGATATGCTCTATTACAGCTTTGGCCATTTTTTTAGCAGGTGGCCTGAAGAGCACTCCTTAACCAATAGAATATCAAAGAAAGAAGTTATGTTTTACCGTAACGTTCCATCAGTATTGTCAGTCTTCACTAATCCTTAACTGTAGGCTCGGTTCAGAGCCTCAGAACCAACTCAGCAGTTATTCCAGCTCACGCCTTCCAAAGCGCTCAAGCTAAGCTCTACCCACAATGTTCCTCAAATTACCTCAGAGTATGCATACAAATGTGACAGTCAGATAAGAGGCCATATCTGTCCATATTTTGATGTCGATTTTTGGGAATAGTCAATCCACCATGAGTTCTAAAGGTACAGGGAAGGAAAGAGGGATTGTCAAGGATTGGTGAAAGACAGACGGAATGTTATGGTAAGACGTAACTATTTGATGTAGTCAAACTTCATGTAATCGTTAAATGTGGGTCAGCGTCTAGCTTCCAGAACCTTGGAAGGTCTCATGGAATATTCTTGAGAATCATCAAGCCGAATGATGCACGTCCTCTAGAGACCTGGTCCAGTTTATAATGATTAAAGGTACGAGGTGATGCCCATGATGCCATTGCACAAATATCTAAAGAGGCTCTGGTATGAAAAACTGCGGGTGCTGCTCTCGTTGAATGTGCTTTTAGAAGTCCTGGTGGGTGAAGACCCTTACTGTTGTAAACAAAGGTGATCCCGTCTTTAAGCCATTTAGTTTAACTTTAGAAACTGGACTCCCCAAAGAAACTGAAAAAGCAAGAGCTGGTCCAATTTTCTGATACCATTCGTTTTGTGAAGGTAGAAATGTAGTTCTCTACATCTATCAAATGCAAAAGATACTCCCCTTTATTGAAAATAAAAGACTGGAAGGTGTGAAGTCTGATATTTGACTCAAACCACCTTTGGTAGGAAGAAGGGATTTGTATGGAAGACCCTGTCCTTATGAAAAATTAAGTAGGGGGTTTGCAGGACAAAGCTTACATTTCCGATATTCTTCTGGCAGAAGTGATAGCTATTAAAAATAAGATTTTCCAGGACAAAAACTTTAAGTCACAACTTGCTGAAGGTTCAAATGGGGGAGAAAGAGACCGAAGTACCACATTAAAATCCCAAGGTACAGAGGATTCTTTATACGGAGGCCGGAGCATAAAGATTACTTTTAAAAAGGCTTTACAAGTGTGAAATGATGAACCACTGAAACAAACATGGAAGTTAGACATTGCAGCAAGATGCATCCTAATAGAAGCTGATGCACCTGTCTCAGAGTAAAGCTAAAGTGCAAAACGTTTTCTACAGGTGCTGAATATGGGTAAAGATCATCTAGCAACCATTTAGTAAACTTTCGCCACTTACTATACAATTTTCTAATTGAAGGTTTGTGGTGGGCCAGAACAATGCAATGGACCAGGAAATAGGGAAGGATGCCTGGCAATTATAAGATCTGAATAAGCCATGCAGTGAGCCTGAGATGTTATAAATATGAATGAACCAGTCCCTCCGGGTTGAACAGGTCTGGAGCTGGGTCCAATAACCAGGGTTTCCTAAACAGATTAAGTCATAGGAAGGGAAACCAGACCAGTCGAGGCCAAAATGGGGCAATGAGGAATACTGTGTTCTTCAAAACTGTTAACTCTTTAGAAACTGACATATTAGAGGAATCGGAGGAAAAGCATACAATACACTGGAAAACCAATCATGAAGGACAGACTCTCTGGGTGACTGCCCAGTGGGGTATTATGGCAAAGGAATTGCTGCACTTGTTCAGAGGGAACGTGAACAGGTCGCAACAAGGCTGGCCCCAGTAGCAGAATCTTTTCCAACACCACTGGACTGAGCTCACTCGTGAGGCATAAGGATGGTTTCTGCTCAATCTGTCCACAATCATGTTGAAGCTCCCCAGAATGGGCATTGCTACAAGTGGAAGATATTGCCCATTGCCATACTCTAAGCACTTCAACAAACGGGGTAAGATTTGGACTTCCCTTGCTTGAAAGGGCCTTCCGATCTCTCACATCTGGCTATTCTAACTCCGGGGCCAAACAAGGATGCTCCTTCAAATAGAGCACTGACGAAAGACTTAAATGGCTCCAACAAAATCACACAAGTGCATTCAGGTGAATCTCCTGACTGTGATGTCTGAACCAGTGGTTCTTAACATCCCTTCAGCAGCATGAATTAACTTCATGGACAAATTGGAGATGGACTCGAGAGTGACGAGCTGAGAAGTCATTTTGTATTTAACTCCTTCAGCTACTATTCCTGAAAAATTAGCTGAAAGCTCTTTAATAAGATCTCTCTGAAGCCTGGTAACATGTGCCATACAGTTATAGGACCTGAGAGCGCAAGGTCAATGAAGTGTACATAAACTTCCCAAACCTTTCCACTGTACCAGACTAAGGATGGGAAGGACTTTAGTCCGCAAGTCCTTTCTTGGTGGCGGACGCAACCACAACGTCCACAGGAATACCTTTGGCCCAGTGTTCATCTTTAACGACAGAGAATATGGTTAGGTCACTTTGGGATAGTCTCGATAGGTAACTTCCAAACCCACTGAGCGATCAACTTAAGGGAGTCAACGGGTGAAGAGATCCAAAAGGGCTGGACACGAAAACTCTGTAAGTATACACAGATTCTTCTGAGGAAGGCTGTAGGGTAATCCAGCCACCCCCCTGCTTAAGAATTCCAAGGATGTCTCCAAAGGAAAACCTCATCAAAATCCGCATCTTCTGTGAAGGACTCTTCAGAGGAGTCCAAGTGCTTCCTCATGCATGTTCTTTGAAGTTACTTTTTTGGTGGAGTGATCCAGAGAGGTATCAAAGGATGACAACCAATGCGGTTTGATCCCGAGACTTGTGCCCTCTGTCCCAGGGCAGAAACTGTAAGCTAATGGGAATGGACAAGATGTTTGGGCAGATAGGGAAGGCAAACTGTTTGCCCACAATGGACAAGGCCCCTCTCCATAGCCTGGAAGGCAGGTCCCCCCTGTAGAGAGATGGGAGCACAGAACCAAGACACTCCTAAAGAACCGTGGTCCCACCCTACACCAAGGGGGCTGCCTCCTTAGCAAAAGCCAGGGTCAAGCTTACATATGCCAAAGCACAGAGGCATGAAGGGCTGCAAAAGCATCTAAAATTGAACCCTGCCCCTCAGAAATGTCAATGAAGCCCTGACCCCAAGGAGGTCTCTGGTTCCAACACCCCAAGTTCCTCCAGTTTAACTATCAGTGTCTGAGAAGGAGCTCAGACCGGCACCTAAACAGTCAATGCTGGGAAGGTAGGTAACCAGGGGCTCCAAAATGTCAGCTGGAGTCAAAGGAGGATTAGGTAGAGGTGTGGAAAAAGGCAAGGTTCCAGAGCCAACAATGCCAGGAGCCATGGAATGAGGCAATCCCCTCGCTGATCCACCAGTCTCTTATCAGCACTGGACAAACTCCTTGTGGACCACACAGAGGATACCAATGGAGATCTTGGTGACCATCTCTCCAAGAAGGGACTGGGAAGGAAGCTCCACAAAGGGATCTCCTAAAGGGGAGAAAGTTATACATGGTAAAATTATAAAAGTGCTTTGGTTCAGAGTGGACAGTTGGTACCAAAGAGGGTGTTGTCTGCACAGATATTGGTGCAGAGAGCATAGATGTCAACGAGGTAGACGGCCGGTGGCACCGATGACAGATTACCTTGGCACACTGGTGTTGAGGAAGCTGTCGGCACCGTGGGGGATTTGGCCATTTTAGGTAGTGGTTCCATGGAGCATGTCGGAACACTGACGTCCGTTTAGAAGAGGAAAATGAACTAGTTTCTGTGTTTGGATCAGATAGGGCCTCTTTAAAGTCCGACTTAAGGCCTATGAAGATAAGTTTTTGCAATCTATTACAATTCTGGAACTAAACCAGTGACAAATCACGGTCTTCTTGCAGATGGACCACACAGAGCTAATACAGTGTGCCCAACCAAATTATGCATTTTTCTATTATTTTTGGCATCTCTAAGCCAGGAGGTGCCTTTAGAGGGTTTGTCGGCCATAAACAAAGGCCACCATACACACACATACTGTGGTAGTATAAGAGGAGAAAAACATTTTTTGGTAAATAAAGGGAAAGAGGCAGAGAAGAGGGAATACCAACAATGGTATAACAAATTACCCGAAGGTAAAAGAAAGCACCAACGATGGCACTTGGGGAAAGTCTACCAAATTGTAAAAGGGATAGAAAATGCACTAACGCACACAAAGATCTAAAATAGAAGTGGGGTAGTATAAATAAAATATAGAAAAGTTAAGGGAAAACTTAGTTTTTAATAAGCTAATGCGAGAGAGATCAGAGAGAACCATGTCTGGCACTACGAAGCGGCAAACAAAACCGGACGTAATTTGGTGAGGAGCATTGTGGGTAGAGCTCAGCTCGAGAGTTTTGAAAGGCGTGAGCTGGAACAGCAGAGTCTGTTCCAAGGCTAGGAACAGAGCCCACAGTCAAGGATTACGTGAAGATTGACATATGTATTGTTTTGGTGAAATACAACTGTAGATGCTAGCATTGCAAAAATTATGTTAGAAACTTCCTGCCATGTTGGAGAATAAGGATGGCCCAAATACCAGAGAATTTTACTACCTTACAGCCAGCAGATACCCTCTCTAGCAGTCAGTGGTATGAAAGGCAGCAGACATAAAAATCCAAATGTTCAAGAGGGAGCACAACCCAGCCCAGTGACAACTGTGACCCTAGTCCAGCTCCAGCCTTTCTGGATCCTGTGGAGCAATCTGGGTGGAAATAGCAGGGGATCCAATCAGCCTCTGTCAGAAACCTGACTGCCGTATGCACTTAAGTTTGGGTTTGGCTACACTAGACAGCAATGCCTCAGGAAGCAGGTGGGCATGACCTCAATACAATTTACAGGGATTGAAGTGACAGCCTCTACGGAGTCAGAGGTAGGCAACTGCAGAGATGCCTGTCCTGAAGGCTGTTAAAATGCCTCCATATTGCAGGCATGCTTGGACCAAGTAGGCACAAAAGAATGCAAAGAATCAGACATCACATGCTGCTTATACTAGAAACTTAAGTGACTGTTTAAAGATACTGAGCTTACATATGAACACTGCTAGATATTTTATTCAGATGAGCTAGAACCATCATCTAGTCTTAACACTCAAGTATAAGCTATGAGCAGATGTCAAATCTGGGAATGTCATGACCAAGACCCAAGCAACAGAAGTACTTGTGTTTAGAAAGTCTCTTGCAAGCACACCTGATTGGCATCCCCAAGACCCCATTTAAAAATATCAAACCCCAAAGCTGAAGTGGTCCAGACCTCTAAAGTACAAAAAAGAATCAATGTCAAGGAAAGTATCCATAAATTTCTCAGACGGGGTGCTTATCCGACTTTTCTATCAGTTGTAGCCTAGTCCAATGGACTTGTGAATGTCTGATTCAACTTGGATGGCAAGATCAGACTGAAGACACCTTATATGTTTCACCTTTACACCAGTACATGCAAGGTCAGTTGTAAGGAGTTGGGCTCAAAACTAGCAAACCCTAAACTTCACCTAGTGCCAAGACTGCTAACCATAACCGCAGCAGCAACTTCTGCCAACATCCTGGGAAGGACAATTCCTGTTATTAGCATCTTTTGGCTGACATTAGGATGAGTGCCCATCCAAACTGATTATAAATTTAGTCACAACATTAATACTTAGTGGATGGAGTTCAGTACATTCAGAGCTACTAAGCTGAACTTCCAGAGTTAAAGATGCAAATGTTGTAAGAACACAGAACTAGTGCAGAGACAGAAAAATGCCCACCATACAACATACAGGACAGCAAGATGCCATTGCAATCCTATTTTACACTAAAATAAACGCTCAAACATTCACTACAGCAGTGAATACAACTTAAATACAGAAAAATCCACCCATCACATGGTGCTACAGCAACTTAAACTGCGATAATTAACTTACCTTCTGCAATGGCTCCCAAGACAAGTATGCCAGATTCTTTAATTACCCACTCCTGATGGAACAGAAGCCCTTTCAGAAGTGGAAGGAGATGAGGCAAAAGGTCTTCCCTAAACACATTTGCCAGAACATCAAGTGCAGCAGCAGAACATTTTCCTAAAAAATACAAAACAAAGCATTAGGGAAATTGCAACCACTACACTCCATATTCTTAAAGTTGCACTGAAAATTACTAATCTTTAGTCTGCAGTTCATCAAGCAGCTTTCAAAATTAAGCAAAAAGTACAACCTATTCACTGAAACAGGTCTTGATGGGATTCCTCAAAAACAAAAAAGTAAACAACTTAGTTGCACACAAACTGCAACTGAAAAAACTGGCAAATATTGCCCAACTTTTGTATGGGCAATGAATGCACACAAAACAGCTGTTAACTTAAGAAAACCAGCATACATTTCTTGGAGGTGAACAAAACTGAATCTACAAAAAAAAAAGTTATGTACTCACCATAACGTTCCATCTGAGTAGTTGTACTTCATTTGTCTTCAACCTGTGGGTTATGGATCCATATCGGATCCGAGACTGCAACTTTTACTAGCATCTGCTCCAAGCTCCAAACTCCTCCCCCTTACCTATAACACACCTCCACTGCCTTCCATTCCCAGAAAGAGTTTGCTGAACCTTATACTGATCACCAGACTTGAAAAATTTTCTTGTGACCTATACTGCAGCCCGTAGGCTGATCATATGCCAAGGTCCAGGGGAAGGAGGGAGGGATGGTTGAAGACAAATTAAGTACAACTAGTCAGATGGAACGTTATGTTGAGTACATAACTTTTATCTGAAGTAGTTGACATCATTTGGTCTTCAATCTATGGGACAGAGTCCCCAGCTACTAAACTCCTGGGAGGCCCTCCTGGAAGGATATTCCGGAGCACCACGGAACCAAAGGATGCTCTCCTTCTGGAAGTCAAATCCAATTTGTAATGAAAAATAAACGTACGAGATGAGGACCAAGTAGCTGCAGAACAAATATCATCCAAAGACACTAGACCAAAAAGCCACAGACGTAGCCATGGACCTAGTGTAATTGGTATATCGCTGGATTGCTATTGCGTTAATTGTATTTGGTATACTGCTAGATTGCTATTGCGCTGCCATTTCTTATTCAGTTTGGAACAAGCTTTCACCTGACCTGGAGGAGACATGCCTCTGGCCTTACAGACCTGCAGGACGCATGAAGAAATGAATCTAGCAATAGTGACCTTGATGATGTTACCCCAAAAAGGGGTTTATAGAAGGATACAAACAATTTATCACATTTACGTAAATTTTTTGGCCTGTATATATATATATATAGAATCATAACTGTCTATGAACATCCAACATGTGGAGTTTGCATTCCATCTTATTAGTAAAATAAGAAAAAACAGGCAAATTGGTCTGATATTGACTGGTGATGCCTCCTTAGGAAGAAAGGATGGATTGGTTCAAAGGGAAACCATCTTTGTGAAAAAAAATCATGTAAGGAACCTTGGACAGGACCTGTAATTATGAAACCCTTTTGGCAGAGGTAATAACCACCAGAAAAGCTGTTTTCCAAGATAAAAATTTCAGACCTGCAGTTGCGGCAGACTCAAAAGGCAGAGTGACCAAAGCTTGAAGAACCATAGTAAGGTCCCATGGGGAAAAGGATCTTTGACCGGGGGACGTAACAAAAAGGTGCCTTTAATAAAGGCTTTACAGTTTGGAAGAGGCTAGAGAAAATTCTCGTACACATGAAAATGAGAGATAGCAGTCAACTGAATCTTGAAAGAAGAACAAGCTCAGTGCTGAAAAATATCAGCTAGAAAATCAAGAAAATCGGAAATAAGAGCAGTGAAAGGGTCTAAACTCCTTTGAGAGGCCCAAAAGGAAAAACATTTCCACTTGCTGTGATAAACCTTCCAGGTCGAAGTCTTATGAGCAGCCACCAAAATATATCTGAGGATAGTCCTGGAGTCCTAGCAATCACAGGAACTGGAGCAGCCAAGCTGTGAGCTTCAGACTGTCCAGATTCGGATGAGGCACCCCAGAAGGGTGTGAAATTAGAAACTGAAAGGGATCTAGGATCCAAGGCGGAGCCAGAAGATGAGAACAAAGGAAGGGAAACCATACCTTGTGAGGCCAGAATTGGGCAATGAAGATCACTTTGCACCCCAGTCGACGAGCTTTCTGTAGAAACCTCAGAATAAAAGGTACTGGCAGGTAAGCATACAGAAGACCAGGAGGCCAAGCATGAACTAGATAGGCTCTGGGGGACTACCCCAGCTGGGGGTTCAGAGCAAAAAACTTACCGCACTTGGCATTGTAAGGATGTGCGAAGAGATAGCAGCAAGGTTGACCACACTCACTGAAGATTTGTTCCACTACCGATAGATTCAGAGGCCACTCAAGGCATCAGAATGGTCTGACAGCATGTCTGCTAGGATGTTGGACCATCCCGGAATGTGCGTTGCGATGAGAAAGCGACCGGTGGAGATAGCCCATTCCCACACTCATGATCTCGTGACAAAAGGGGGTAAGATCTGGTCCCTCCCCACTGGATATACCAGACCACTGACATGTCTGACTGAATAGCAATTGATCCCAAAGGAAGAAAGGCATGAAGGGCCTGCAACTCTAGGACCGCCCTCATCTCCAGGACATTTATGTGCAAGCTGGTCTCTGTGGGGGACCACAGGCCTTAGACTGTCCAGCCCGAACAATGCTCTCCCACTCAAGTTGGAAGGCATCTGTGGTCACTGTGGCTTGGGCCAGGGCAGGAACAAAGGATCATCCCTCCAAAATGTCCAGAGATTCATCATATGAGGGACGACCAATAGACTCGCCTGAGTTGAATGGGATATGTCAATGGCAGTTCCAACAAGGACCATTGTACAAGAGTCCACTGTAGAATTCTCATGTAAATGGGCACAGAGGAGAAGAGTTATGGTCGCCGCCATCGAGCCTAAGGCCCTCAACACAGATTCTGCCGTTGGGAGATGAGTGGTAGAAGACAGCCATGCATCCTCAGGTTTTGAACTCTATCCGAGGTTAAGAAGATTTTGCACTGAAGAGCATCTATTTTGGCACCAATGTAGTCCATCACCTGCACAGGATCTAGGAGAGATTTGGATGCGTTCATTATGATTCCCAAACGCAGGGCAAGAGTCAGGAAATAATCCCAGGTTTGGGAGTAGCAGCACCTGATGGGAGCAGTGAGGAGCCAAATCATCCAGGTATGGATAAACCAGAATCTCCTAAGGCCTCAGGTGAGCCACTACCACCACTTTGTTAAACACCCTGGGGGCTGTGGTGAGACCAAAGTGTAGGGCTCGAAATTGGTAACGATTGACTTCTAGCCGGAAGCGGATGAACCTCCTGGAGCTTCTGTGCATTTTTACATAACAGTAAGCATCCTAGAGGTCCAACGAGCACATCCAGTCGCTCTCTTGCAGGTACGGCAAGACGGACTAAAGTGACCATCTGGAACTTCTCTTTGGCAACTGGCAGGTTCAGGGTAGAGAGATCCAGAATGGGCCTCAAGTCTCCCATTTTCTTTGGCACCAAAAAACCTGGAGTAGAAGCCCAATCCGGACTGATCTGGGCGGACTGTTTCGATGGCTCGATTTTCTAGCAGCTTGGAAAATTCACGTGCTGCGTCTCCCTTTGAGTGGGGTGGTACGTCCGGGAGGTGTCTGGGAGATTTGGAGGAACCCACGAAGGGGATAGGAGTATCCTCTGGATATGATCTGACACACCCAGCGGTCCCTGTTATTGACCGTCATGCCGCTAGGTGCAAGGAAAATAGTCCCCCAACTGCCTCCAGAGTAAAGCAGTCTGGCAACCCCCTCAGGGTTGCTGCCCAGGTCTGTCAGAAAAAGGTGAGACCCAAAATTATCCTGCCCCCCCTTCTGCCTCTGAGCCGGCGTCCATCCTGCCCCCCCTTCTGCCTCTGAGCCGGCGTCCATCCTGCCCCCCCTTCTACCTCTGAGCCGGCGTCCATCCTGCCCCCCTCTGCCTCTGAGCCAAGGCCCATCCTGCCCCCTTCTGCCTCTGAGCCGGCCCATCCTGCCCCCTTCTGCTTCTGAGCCGGCCCATCCTGCCCCCTTCTGCCTCTGAGCGGCGTCCATCCTGCCCCCTTCTGCCTCTGAGCAGGCGTCCATCCTGCCCCCCTCTGCCTCTGAGCCGGCGTCCATCCTGCCCCCTTCTGCCTCTGAGCCGGCGTCCATCCTGCCCCCCTCTGCCTCTGAGCCGGCGTCCCTCCTGCCCCCTCTGCCTCTGAGCCGCGTCCATCCTGCCCCTCTGCCTCTGAGCCGGCGTCCATCCTGCCCCCCTCTGCCTCTGAGCCGGCGTCCATCCTGCCCCCCTCTGCCTCTGAGCCGGCGTCCATCCTGCCCCCCTCTGCCTCTGAGCCGGCGTCCATCCTGCCCCCCTCTGCCTCTGAGCCAAGGCGTCCATCCTGTCCCCTCTGCCTCTGAGCCGGCGTCCATCCTGTCCCCCTCTGCCTCTGAGCCGGCGTCCATCCTGTCCCCCTCTGCCTCTGAGCCGGCGTCCATCCTGTCCCCCTCTGCCTCTGAGCCGGCGTCCATCCTGTCCCCCTCTGCCTCTGAGCCGGCGTCCATCCTGTCCCCCTCTGCCTCCGGGGAAGAGCCCAGAGTGTCCCGGGAATACTGTGACTTTCGGAAAGTACAGTTGTGTACACTTACCATAAATGTACATGTTAGAGTGTATTCACTGTTTCAGTCATTACATTTGGGTTAGCTGCTTGCTGGTAGCCCTCAGCCGGCCTGATTATCAAAGTCTTGGGTCCTGCCATCAGTTGCGGTCTCTTCTGCCATGACGTCAGGTAGTCAGGGGTGTAAAGCATGCAGCCGATGCTATTATATCAGTTTTTCTTGCCCCAGATGTCCGGTGCCCCCATAATGGGAAGAAATTACATACAAGGTTACACCTCTAGCAAAAAGCAAACACACCAGAAAGCTTAAACACAGTAAAGGAGAGCTACAGCCAATAGAAGTCAGGGGGGCTTGAGGGAGGGTAACCAGGACTGCAACTGTGAATACACTAACATCTACACTTATGGTAAGTGTACACAACTGTACCATGTTCTTCGTGTCTCACTGTTGCAGTCATTACTTTTGGGTAGATTCCAAAGCTAAGGAAAAGAGGAGGCAATTAGAGAGCATTAGGACCAGCTATTAGGCCCTACAGGACTGCAATGGCAAAACCAGCCTCTGGATTTTGAAATAATTGGCAAGTGGTAACAGTTGGTGAAAGTATGTACAGTAATGCTTGGTGAAGGTATGTACAGAACTCCAGGTAGCAGCTTCTAGGATGTCCCTGGTAGGAACACTTCTGAGAAAGGCTGTAGAATTATATCAGCCCTGGTGGAATGTGATCTTATCCCCTGTGGGGTAAGGTTTCCCATGGCACTTAAAGCAAAATGAATGCAATAGCCTATCCACTTAGAAATGGTTTACTTTGAAATGGCCTTCCCCTCTGCCCCTGCAGCAAAGGCAACTAGCAGTTGTTCCGTTTTCCAGAGAGGCTTGGTCCTGTCTAAATAAAATCGAAGGTGTCTGTGCACGTCCAAAGATTGCAGAATTCATTCTCCTTTGATCTGTGGGTTAGAAAAGAAGGTTGGCAAATTAATGGACTGATTGAGGGCAACACTGGATACCACCTTGGGCATAAAGGGTTGGCCCTGAGGGACACCCTGTCTGCATGGAAGATGATGAAGGGCTCCACTGCCATGAGGACCTGTAATTCAGACACTTCTGCTGAAGTGATGGCTAGAAGGAAGGCTGTTTTCCAAGAAAGGAATTTCAACTCTGCAGCTGCCTCAAAAGGAGGCAGAGTGAGCTATTCCAATACGTTAAGGTCCTAGGCTGGAGTAGGGACTCTCCTGGGTGGTCTTAATTTTTGGCCCCTCTGACAAATTGTTTCAGCAGGAGGTGAGAGAAGAGGGTAGGCTCCGTATTATGTGCTGAAATGGCTGAGGCATGAATTTTAATAGAAAAAAGGAAAGGCCCTTGTGAAGCAACTCGGTTAAGTGTTGAAGAATATGCAGTAAGTTGGGCACTGTGCCCATCCCCCAAGTTTGGCACCAGGAACAGTATCTTTTCCACTTTTCAGCATAGGAATTTCGAGTACTAGGCCTCCTTGCCTCCAGGATGACATCCAGCACTTGCTTATTGAGGAATGGTATTGGAGAGCTCAGATAATTAGCCAGGCTGCAAGGTTCAGAGTTTGAAGCTGGGGGTGCAGAATCTGGCCCTCCTGCTGGGACAGCAGGGAAGGGGTCTGAGGCAGGTGCCATAGTTCCAGCAGTGGGTACCAGTGTTGGCATGGCCAGTCTGGTGAAAGGAGTACTGTCCTTGGTTTGTCCTGTTTGATCTTTAGTACAACTTTCGAGAGAAGCAGAGTGAGAAAGGCATAAACAGAGGCTTTCCCAGGAGGACAGGGCATCCACTTTCCAAGCTTGTCTGGGGGGAGTCCTTGTGCAGAATTTGTCCAATTGGTAGTTCTGAGGGGAGGCAAACAGGTCTATTTCTGGGCTCCCCATTTGTTTCTCAACATGTTGAATATCTTTGGTTCCAGTTTCCACTCGTGCGGATCCACGAGATTTCTGCTTAGGTCTGCCAGTGAATTTAGCTTGCCTGGCAGGAATTGAGCTTGTAGGTGCACTTGGTAGCTCAGGGCTGTGTTCCACAGAGCCATGGCTAGTCTGCAGAGAGGATATGAGTGGGTTCCCCCTGCTTGTTTATGTACCACATAACAGTGGTGTTGTGTCTTTACCAATAATTGTCCTGGAAGAATACGGTCCTTGAAGGCTGTCACAGAATTCTGTACAGCTAACATTTTTTTGATTGATAAGCAGGTGCATTTGAGACTGGTTCCATTTGCCCTGAATGCACTGCCCTGCCAAGTGAGTCCCCTATGTATAGTCTGATGCATCTGTTAGGATTTGGCCGGCAGGGGTAGAGTGAATGCCAGTCCACTGCCCACCAAAAGAACACTGTCTTTATACAAGGAATGATGGGAATCACTGTTTCCAGGTCCTGAGAATGTTGACACCATAGGCTTTTTAGATACCATTGTAGTTTCCTCATATGCAGTCTTGCATATGGAATTTGTAAGACGCAAGAGGCCATGAACCCCAGGGCTTGCAGTATTTTCCTTGCAGATAGCTGGGTCTTTGCAGCCAGTAGTTTGAAGTAGGCTGTCAAACTTATTTCTCTGGCATGAGGTAGGCAATCTGGGAAGTTGTGTTCAAGCTTGCTCCCAGGAATACAATTTGTTGGCAGGGTATTAGGTGAGATTTCTTTTCGTTTATGGTGTACCCCAGTGAGGTTAGCAGTTTCATTACAAATGCCAGATAGTTTAATAGTATGCCCTGGCTTCCTACCCGAATTAGACAATCATCCAGGTTTGGGCATATTTTAATATTTCTTTGCCTGCAGAATGCAATGACTGGAGCTAGGCACTTTGTGAATACCCTGGGTGCAGTAAATAAGCCAAAGGGCAGTGTAGAGAACTGATAGTGCATGTAGCCTGCTCAAGCGTAGGTATTTTCTGCAAGATTCCCTTGTTGGATGTGCAGGTAAGCTTCCTTTAAGTCTGTCACCAACCAGGCGTTTTTGCCTAACATGGGAAGCAGCTGATGAAGAGGAAGCATTTTGAATTTTGGGATTACCAAAAAGGTGTTTAGGACCCCAGGAGTTGTCTTTTCTGGGTACCAGCAAAGGTCTCGAGTAAAAACCTCATCCACATTCTTCTGTTGGGACAGGGTGAACAGCCCTGATACTTAGGAGAGAGAGAACCTCCTGTTGAGCCTCTGCCCACTGATTTGAGGGTAGCTCTGGCCAACCATTTGGGGTTGGGTAAGGTGTGGAAGTGGAATCTGTATCCTTGGGAAACTATATTTAAAACCCATTTGTCTTGGGTAATGAGTTCCCAGTTTTTTGCATGCAGGGTAATCTTTTCCCCCTAAAGGAGCAGTCAGTTGAGCAGGGCTTTGAAAGTTTAAGGTTAAGTTACTGAGACAGTTTACCATAGGGGGTGTCTTACTACTTCCAGCATTGAAGTGGGAGCCCCCCACTGCTTAGGCCTGAGAGTACCTTGAGACTGCAGCCTAGGTGGTCTGCTGTTCCTGGGTTCGGACTGAAGGCCTGGACGAGACAGGAAAGGACCAATTCTTAGGCCAATGCCTACTAAACCTGGGAGGCTGTACTTGCAGGAAATATTTAGCAGTTTGCATAGATGTAGCTTTTCCCTCCATCTTTTTAAGTACTTTTGCCTTGGTTTAAGGGAGCATCCAGTAATTCAGCTTTAACATGATCTGGCACACTTTGCTCCTTAAGCCAAGCATGCCTTCTAAGAACAGACCCAGTGACAGCAGCTCTGCAAGATGCCTCTAAGGAGACAAAACCACATTGCAAAGTATGTTTACCAACTTGTTCAGCAGAATGCATTAAATCATGTAATTCTTTATTTTCAGCAGAGTCAGGAATCAATATCATTTTCTGCTTAAGTAATCCAACAACATGCTGCTACTTTAAGCATATGAAACTGGCAGTTTAAGGCCCTAATGGCCAAAGTAGCAGAAGTGTATACCTTCTTACCCCACCTGTTCAGGGCCCTGGAATCTCTATCAGAGGGGGTAGGGTTTTTGGCAGTAGTAGCCTTAATGCCTTTGGGTCGCTGTGAAATGGTCTCTGGGTCTGCAGTAAGATTCGTAGAGAGGAACTTGTGAGAGTCGGGTACTCTAATACCAGTCAGGTTTCCTGGAAGCTGGAGGTAAAGTGTCTGGGGCCAGGCTAGATTCCAAGAAGGCACCTACAATGTCCAGTGCAGGAGGGATAGCTAAAAGACTTTTTGACGTAGGAGTAAGAATTCCCTAAACCTCTTTTTGGATTCAGAGTAATCCTGGCTTTCCCAGAGGAAATGCTCCCTAAGAGTGTGCACAGTTTCACAAAAAGAGAAATCTTTTGGAGGGGAAAGCAGAGGGTATGGAGTCCTCTGCATCAGAATCCTCATAGGCAGAAAAGGGCAAATCAAGGTCATCAGAAGAAAAATTTCAGAATCCTGATCAGAAGAATCAGAAGGAAAATCAGCTCAGTCTCAGAGGGAGAAGGCTGGCTCCCCCTAGAGTAATAAGGTCTTCAGTCATTGTTTTTAGGCATATGAGCCTGACCATGCGGTTTGAACGTTGGATTTCTAGGCATGGATCAAGTTTTAGGCCTTGAAAAAGATGGCGTTAGTTTGATATGTACGTCAGTAGGCCTGAATACACCCTCAGAAGCCGGTGCCTGCACAGCAGCTCCGGACCCATCCAAGGTAGACACATCCGCAGGTTCCATAGTCGAAGCATCTCGCGGCATACCAGACTCCAAATGGGTCTCAGTAGAGGCCTGCGAATCTGAAGTAGCAGGTATCAGGGGCTGCGAAAGTGCCTCACTGAGTACCGGCAAACTGGCGACTAGCTTAACAGAAGAGTCAGCGGCAGGTTTGGACTTATGCAGCCTCTGTCTTATTTTCGGAATGTCAGTAGTCTGACAGCTTACCGAAGCCATTTCTAGATAATTAAACAGAGTTCTGAAATAGTTTGATGCAAAAATTAACAGAATAGTTTGAGGATTGAATAAGGCACAAAAAAGACAGCGAGGAATGTTGTGGTCTGGGCCTAAGCAAGGAATGTACTATGAATGAAAACCTTTGAGGTATTTATTTTCCACAGGTAATACAATTGTTAACTTTTACTGACATCGGTTTAGAGCAGGAAAAAGGATCCCCAACAGGGTACATAGCTTTTTTTGAAGACTTCTGTTCTGAAACTCGAAAACGAACATTTCAGGAGTCAGCCGGCCGGCCCTTGCGAACTGCTTCTGCTTCAGGCTCCGCACGGCAAGAAAGACTGATGTAATGGCGTCGGCTGCATGCTTTATACTCCTACCTGACCATGGAAGAGACAGCAACAGACACAGGACCCAAGACTTTAATCAGGCCGGCTGAGGGCTACCTGCAAGCAAATGACCCAAATGTAATGACTACAACAGTGAAACATGAACATCCACATCTTTTGCCCTCTCTGATTCTGGGAAAAGGACCTTTGAGGGTTCGAGAAGCGGATCTCGACAGCAGTTTCTTCCCATCCTTCTCCCTCTGGACTAATGTCTGACAATCTTAGAGCGTAGAGTCATCATAAGGGGCATTGGAAAAGGACGCCTTGAAGTGTTCTGAAAATTGACAACCTGAGCCAAGTGTTACGCTTCATGGACACGTCAGAACCAGCAGCCCTAGCCACTCCTGTAGCACGTGAAAGGAGTTGCATGGAAGTGTTAGGGACTGCTTTTAAAGTGGCCATCCTCGTGGAGAACGAAGCCTTGTCCTCCTGCAACATGGACTTGCAGGGAGACTCCTCCAGCTCCTTTACCAGGTGGCGCTGAAGTCTGGTGAAATGGGCCAGGTAGTTGGGTGCACTAATAGAAAAGGTAGCCCAAGTGTAAACCTGCTTCCCTAGGCTTTCCATCATCTGCAACTCTCGGTCAGGGGGATGGACTGAGGAACCCTCCTGAGCAAGTTCCTTCTTAGTGGCTGCTACCACTATAGCGTCTACAGGGGAGCCCTTGTTCCATGCTGGTCTATGGGAAGGGGGAGCTTAAAATCTTTTTGGGATAGGTTCCATGATGTCCATTTCCTTCCATGCCCACGAGGTGACCAGATCCACAGGAGGGGACACCCAGGAAGTAGAAGGGCCCGTACCGAAAGCCTCCAGGAACATTGACTCATCGGAAGGTTTGGGGGCAGACCAATCTCCCCAACGGCATAGGATTTCCATGATGACTCCAAAGGATACATTCTCTGGAGGTGACCTAGGGGAACCGTAATCATCCAAGTACATGTCCTCGGTGAGGGACTCTAGGGAGTCCAAGTGCCTCCTCTTGCACGTATGCTTGTGAGGAACCTCTCCGGGGGGACCTCACAAACCACTTGTTCCTCAGGGGGAACAGTCTGGGGCTCGAGCATGAGCTGTCCCTCTGGTAAAACGACGGGGACTGTAGACAGAGCAGAGGGGATCTGGCTGGAGCCTGAAGGAGCAGTCAGGGGTCTCGATTCAGTGGAGAACACCCTTTCTACCACATCGAATGCTGGAGAGCGAACCTCCTGAGAAACCAAGGAGGCCAGTCTCCCTGGGTCCAACGCGAGAATCAGTGCCAGGCCCGATGTGGATAGAGCTCAGAAGAGGGAACTTGGCCAAAGTTGGAGCCAAGGAAAAAGGCTCCATTCCCTCGGATCTGAAACCCAAGTTCCGGCTCCAACAGTGGCTCGGATCAGAGCTGGTCAGATACGACATGCTCCAGGCAGCTGTCGGCATCGAGAAAGCAGGTACCATCGGCGCTGACACCCTGACCAAAGCAAACCACTGATCAAACCACTGATCCGAAAACTCCCAACTCGATGGTTGGATCAGAGGAGATATAAGCTGGAGTAAAGGAAGCGACTCCCCCCCCCCCCCCTCCTGAGGGAAGGGGGCTGGCAAGACCCCCCAACTGGATCGGAGTATGGATAAACCATTTTATCCAGATCAATGTCAGACAAGGACTGGGTGGACCTCAAAGAGGCCACGGATTCCGACCTGATGGGTCAGGGCACCAAGGCCCGAGAAGCTGAACGTCTCTTCGATCTCCGAGGTTCTCCTCGTAGCCGGGAGCCTATGGGGAGTCACAGATCCGTAGCATTTTTACAGATGAAGCGAGGTCCGGAGACCTCTTTTGCTTTTCCCTCTCCTTCGACTCTCTCTCTCTACCCATTTTCTACTCCACTTCCACATGCTTCTATACAGGAGGTTTAGTCCCAGCCTGGGAGGAAGGAAAAGCCAGGGGAAGGAGAGGCGGCCACAGCAGCTGCTGCGGCTGAAGCCGGAGATGAGGAAACGGACTCTGAAGGGGGAAGAAGGCCTTTGAGGGCCAACTTGGCCTTCCTATCTTTAATGGCGCGGGGATTGAAGCCCGCACATATATTACAGTCCACATTCAGATGGGCCACGCCCAAGCACATAAAACAGTGTGGCTATCTGCAGGGGATAACTTATGGCCACACAGTGCAACGCTTGAAAATAGGTTTTTCAGATATACTGTCAGTAGAAAGATAACTTGGGGGGGGGGGGTTTACTTTCTAACTGGCGCACACACCCACTCACCATACTCGCACAACACACCGGGGAGGGGGGGGGGGGCAAAAATCCACAGAGCAATAGAAACTATTTTAACACTACAACTCGATGCACCAAGCGAGGGAAGAGAAAGAGGGACCTATACTAACACTGCCTAACAATTTTTAGAGAAAAAAATATACTCAAGGTTTTTACCCACTTGACAAGTTGTAGGTCAAGATCACTATGCAAAGTGATTCGCAGCAAATGAGATCTGGGGATGGAAGGCAGTGGAGGTGTATTATGGGTAAGGGGAGGAGTTTAAAACAAGGAGCTGATGCTAGTAAAAGTTGCGGCTCAGATCAGATATGGATGCGTAACCCACAGGTTTAAGACCAAATGAAGTTAACTATTTCAGACGTGCAGTTGTGTACACTTACCATAAATGTAGATGTGCGGATGTATTCACTGTTGGTCATCAGTGGGGTTATCCCTCCTGTGACTGACTCTGGTATTCGGGGCGGCCGAGGGCTATATTTTTGTGCACCGGCTGCTGTCGCCTGAAATCGGACGTCAGGTCATCAGTACTATAAAGCAAGGCAGCAGACGTCATTACATCATTTTTTCTTGCCCTAACCCATCAGAAGCACAAGGGAAAAGAGAAGTGGTCCTGGTGGCAAAGAGCCACACTGGGAAGCATGTATCCCCCTAGGGGAAGATGAGAAAAGGGGATAGAGGGAAGGAAACCAAGGCTGCAACAATAAATACACTCCAACATCTACGGTAAGTGTAAACTGTACTATGTTCTTAGTGTTTCACTGTTGTAGTTATTACCTCAGCTTTGGGAATCCTCCCACAGGTGAAGGGTGGAAGGAAAGAGTCCTAGCTATGGGTCAGGAGGCCCTGCAGAACTGCAGAAGCAAACCCCACCCCAGACTTCGAAAAGAGAGGTGGGTGGTAATGCTTTGTAAAGGTATTGACAGAAGTCCAGGTGACCACTTCCAATGTACCCACGGTAGGCATTCCTCTGAGGAAGGCAGTGAAGTGCAGGTTGCCCTAGTGGAGTGGGTACGGATTGACTTGAGGATGGGTTTCTCATGTAGTCTGTAGCAGAAATGGATTCAGTGTGAAATCAATTTGGAAATGGTTTGGCTATGGGCATCCCCTCTGTCCCTGGGGCAAAGATTACAAGAAGCTGGTACATTTTTCTGAATGGCTTCATGAGGTCCAGAAAGCACGAGTTGTCTTTGCATGTCTGAGTGTAGAATTCTTTTCCCCTTGTTTTGAGGGTTGGGAAAGGTGGTGGGAAGGTGTATGGCCGGGTTAAGGGTCACATCAGATACCACCTTGGGCAAAAAGGAGGGATTATAGTCCTCAGGGAGACTGCATGGAAAACTATGAAGGGCTCCACAGCCATGAGAGCTTGAAGTTCTGAGACCCTTCTGGCAGAGATGATAGCTACTAGAAAGGCAGTCTTCCAGGAAAGGTATTTCAATTCAGTTGAAGTGGCAGGTTCCAAAGGAGGCAAGGTTAGTTTCTAACACAATTCAGGTCCCAGGGTGGAGTAGGTGGTCTTCTGGGAGGCCTGATATTAGAAGCCCTTCTGAGGAATTGCTTAACCAATAGATGAGAAGACAGGTGGGTGTGAATCTTAATGGACTGAGACGGCCATGGTGCGGATTTCAATAGAGAAGGAGAGACCACTATTGAGCAGCTCTGCTAAGTAATCCAGGATGAGGGGGAGGGAAGGTTTGGAGGTACTGGCCTCTTTTGATTGCTTCCAGGAGCAGAAACTTTTCCATTTTCCTGCATAAGATTTTCCTGTGCTAGGCTTTCTGGCCTCTGCGATGATGTCAAGGACCAGTTTGCTTAACTGTGACTTAGTTTTTACTGTATGAGCCAAGCTGAAAGTTTTTGAATCTCTGTAGGTCTGGTGTGCAACAGGTCTGGTGTGCAATACCTTCCCCTCTCCTGGGTCGAGAAATCTGAACTTAGGAGAAGCAGGTTGGGGGGCTGTAAGGTCAGACTGTGTAGTAAGGGGTACCAATGTTGTCTGGGCCAATGCGGAGAGATGAGGATGGCCTTTGGAGTCTCCTCTTATTTTGATCAGAACCTTGGGAAGAAGGGGCAGAGGAGGGTAGGCGTACACAAACAGGGAGCTCCAGGGGAAGGTCAGGGCATCCACCTTCCATGCTAGAAGGTGATGCTCCCTGGTGCAAAACTTGTGCAGCTTTTGGTTGAGATGAGAGGCAAAGAGGTCCACCTCTGGGGTCCCCCACTCCTGGGTGATTTGCAGTAAGATTTATGTGGAACTGCCATTCGTGGGGGTCCAGTAAGTTTCTGCTTAAGTGGTCTGCCAGTGTGTTGATTCCTACTGGGCAATTAGGTGCAGCCCCCATGGAGGTGGCCGTAAGCCACAGACTCATGGCTAACCTGCACAGTGGTAAGACTGGGTGCCCCCCCCCCACTTGTTGATATACCACATTACTGTGGTGTCCATTTTATAAGGAGGACCCCTGGTCTGAGATGGGGTTGGAAGAAAAGCCAGAGATATTCGAACTGCCATCATTTCTTTCTGGTGGATATGCAAGTAGAGTTGCTGGGCATTCCAAAGGCCTTAGGTACACCCGTCTGCTAGGTGAGCGCCCCAACCTATGTCTGAGGCGTCGGTGGTGACTGTTTGGCCGGAAGGACGGAGGATGAAGGGAAGACCCTTATTCATGGCGCAAGCCTCTGCCCACCAGATAAATGCAAGGGATCAATGTGAGTGCGGCCCCTAGGGACTGAAAGTGCTGACACCAAAAGTTCTTTTAGTACCACTGAATCTCTCATGTGATGCCTGGCGACAAGGATGAGGAGGATGCAAGATGCCATGCACCTCAGGGGCTTGCTGAACTTCCTTGCAGTGAGGTGACTTCAGGAAGCCAGCTGGATGAAGTAGAGAGGCAGGAAACTCTGCTTTTCTGGGGATAGGAAGGCCACAAGGATTGCTTTGTAACAGCTCCCAGGAAAACAATTTTCCTGGAGGAGTTTTGCTTTGATTTTTTTCTTGTTGATGATGAACCCCAGGCAAGTTAGAGTTTTCTGACAGACAGTCCTGGAGCACCTTTTGTTTGCTGTTTGCCTGAATGAGGCAGTCATCCAGGTAAGTGCAAATCTGTATATTTATCTACAGAAAGCTATAGCTGGGGCCAACCATTGGTGAATACTCTGGGAGCAGTAGATAAGCCAAAGGGCAGTGCAGGGAACTGAAAGTGCTGACTGGCTGCTCTGAAGTACAGGAATTTTCTGCGCGATTCCCTGATAGGGATGTGGAAGTAGGCACCTTTTAGGTATAGTGTTACCAGCTAGGCATTTTGAGCAAGCATACACAGGAGCTGCTGCAAGGTTAGCATTTTGAATCTGGGGACCACCAAGGAGGCTCAGTTTGGATAGATCCTGGATGGGGGAGCTAAGTGCCCTCTTCTGGGAACAAGGAATAGTCTGCAGTAAAAACCTTTTCCTGTTTGATCTGGAGGGGCAGGTTCTAATGCCCTTGGGAAATTAGGGTTTTTACCTATTCTAATGCCTCTGCCCATTGGTTTGGGGGAGGTCTGGGTACCCTCTTGGAATTGGGAGTTCGCTGAAGGAGAATCTGTATCCCTAAGAAATGAGTTAATACCCATTGGCCCTTTGTTAGAGAGATCCAATTGTCCTTTAAGGGGGAGACTCTTCCTCCTAGTTTGAGGAGTGAAAGGAGGGCAGAGGGGGGAAGAGAGTCATTGACACTGCCTACCATAGAAGCTTGGCTTAGAACTCCCTGCCTTGGGACGCTGAACTGGTCCACTGCTTGCTTCTTTGCTGACCCTGGGATGGGGGCCTGGATGTCCTGTCCCTGTGGGGCTTACTTTGGCCCGATCTGCTGGGTGCAGGAAAGGTAGAGTGTTTATAGGGGAAGTTCCTGCTGAATCTGGGCAGTTTAACTTGAAAGAAATCTGTTAGCATAGATTTTGCTTAGTCTTCACCTTACTAAGCACCTCCTCTTTCCCCAAACAGGCGCTGCTTATCTAGGAGTGCATCAATAAGTTTAGAGTTGACATGATCAGGGAAAGGTTGTTCCTTCAGCCATGCATGTCCTAAAAGATGCAGTCATTGCTGCCCTGCTGGAAGCTTCTAGGGTGTCATACCCACATTGTAATGAGTGCCTGGCCCCCTGACAAGCAGAGTGTAGTAATTCTACCAGCTGAGTTGGCATCATCAAGGGAGGTAGCAATTCTTCTGTTTTAATTGTTCCAAAGTGTTGATATTTTAAACATATGGAACTGACAATTAAGTGCTCCGATAGCTACGGTTGCAGAGGTGTATACTTTCTTACCCCATCTGTCCAGATCTCTGGAGTCTTTCAGAAGGAAGAGGATTCTTGGCAGAACTAGTCTTAGCTCCTTTGGGTCCCTGTGTAATGACCTCAGGGTCTGCAGCAGTGTTCCTGCAGTGTTATTTGTGAGAATCCGGTACTCTGTAGTACCCGTCAGGTTTAGCTGGGACAGGAGGCAGGGCATCAGGGGCTAAACTGGATTCAAGGAAATCATCCACCACTTCTAGAATAGGTGGGATGGCCAGGGGTCTGGGCTGGGGCAGATCCAGAAGCCAAGTAGTTTATTTCACTGTGGGTAGTCCTGAGATACCCACTGAAAAAGCTTCCTGAGGGAGTGAAGGGTTTTCCCTGAAGGAAAGGTCCTCTGGAGGGGAGGCACAGGGGATGGATTCCTCTGCATCTGAATCCTCTGTTAAGGGCGGTTCCTCTTCAAAGACAAAATAACCAGAATCCTCAGACTCCCGGTCTGTCAATTTCTGGGAAGGAACCCTTTTCCTTTTAGGAGTGGGGGCTTGAGTGCCTCAGTTAAGGGATATGAAATCCCCTGCCATTTTAAGCATTTGAACCAACAGCAGAAAATATAACAGAAAAAAAATTATAGAAGGCACAAACTCCACACGATGCTCTGTTTAAAAATGTCTAAGCGCTATTTGTCCAGATAGTGCTTGAACTTCAGATACATTCTAACTCAAAATCCACTCTAATAGTTCATGGCTGTATCGTGCGATCAAACTGCACAAATTTGCTTCCCCTTAAGTTAGTGATGCACACAAAAATGCATTCAAGTACTAAATTTCTTCTAAAAAGTTTGACATTATCAAATTTCTTCATTCCTACTATATACAATACACTATTTCACATATACTTACAAGTATAAAATATAAAGTTTATCTTTCCAGGCTTTTAAGTTTAAGAACTCTTAAAATCAAACTCATCTCATTTATTCCAGGGTAATGGCATGCATCCGTCTGAGTTGCCATAATAATTCAAGCTTTTCTAGATTCAATGTGTGCCCCCCTACCCCCGTCAGCTGTCACTTGATTAATGCATTTAAATTTAAAATGGTGGTTTTCTATATTGTGTCAAGCTAAGGTGTTTTCCTGTTTCTGCCGATTAAAGCTATACACATTCATATATTCTATCCTTTAGCCTCCTCTCTTTTTCTGGTGTAAAATGCAGGACCGCTTTGGCAGGTAGCTAGGTACACCACCATTCTTGATGTGCAGTTGAATTTCTTTTCTAGGTAGTACTTTCTCCCTTATTTTAAATGTTGTGCCTGTCTCCACATATTTGCAATAGTTGCACATGTTATACTTTGACAGCCCTGATTGTCTAACCTGTTGTGAACAACCTTTATTTAATGTCTTTAAAGTTCTTACCCCCTTCTAAAAACCTGAGAGACTCCCATAAATTTATTTACCAAAGATGTATCTTTTAATTACATTCCAATTTTTACATATAATGCTTTTTATATATATGTCAACACTATATGTTGTAATAAATCTGTATATTACAAGGGATGCTCCAGTGGTTTCTTCTACACCTCCATTTTCTTCCGAGATTGCCAATTCTAAATAGTTTCTAAACATTAAAATAGGCATAACTGCGCTATTAGATCTTTTTAATTTCACTTCTGTTAGTTGGCTAATCTGGTCAGGATACCCTCGTTTAAGAAACACGTCCCTGAGCTTGTTACACTGTCAAAATCCAATGTTGTCATCCGGACAGTTCTTACCAGCTGTCCCTTAACCACTGAACGTTTCTGGTAATATGGGTGACAATTGGAAAAGTGTAGAAAAGCATCTGAATGTTTTCTTTTGGAAAATTGTAGCTGTGTAACATTGTTGGTTCCTGTCTTCTCAGGTTTACATCTAAGTAAGCTATTGAATCCTTATTGAAGTTGTATGTGAAGTGTAGGAAACTGGTTGTACTATTAAAGTACTGCATAAGCTCCATCACCCATTTGTGCAATTTCCTCACTTGCAGCTCCCTTTATTCTCAACATATGGGCTACCCATTCGATCCCTTCAATATGTGGGATCTAAGTGTAAAGCTGTCGTATGTCTACAATCAGTGTTATGTATATTCAAACTTACTGCTGTTACTTAAAAACATCCATGAGTCCTTACAAATTTGGCCCATGTTGCTAACATTTTTTCAAAATTAAGTCTACCATCTTTGCACATAATAGAATTATGTGCATCAACCAAAGGTCGCATAGGGGGATTTTCTACACATTTTAGGAATCCCAAATAAAATGGGAATCCTAGGGGATGGCACCATCAGAAAGTTCAAAGTACAATTGTGTACACTTACCATAAATGTAGATGTTAGAGTGTATTCACTATTGCAGTCATTACAATTGGGTTATCTTGCTGGCAGGCTACCCTCAATCGGCCTGAATTACAAAGTCTAGGTCCGGCGTCGGCTGCTATCACCTCTTCCCTGATGTCAGTGCGCCAGGGGTATAAAAGATGCAGCCAATGCCATTTTCTTCAGTTTCTTGCCCCAGATGTCAGGTGCCCCCAAAAGGGTAGGCTAAAAATATGTCAATAAAACATGCATGCGACAAAGTATATATTTTGCCTTCATCTACAAGCAAATACACCACATAGGTTGTATAGAATAGAGAGGTACAGATAAGTTCCGGGAAAGAAATGAGGGATGGCGGGTGGGTAACCTGGACTGCAACAGTGAATACACTCTAACATCTACATTTATGTTAAGTGTAAACAACTGTACTATGTTCTTCATGTTTCACTGTTGCAGTCATTACAATTGGGTTGAATCCCAAAGCTAAGGATGGGAAGCTGGAGCTAAATAGCATTAGGGGTGGCTATTAGGCCCTATAAAACTGCAGTGGCAAAGCCTGCCCTGGATTTAGAGTAGAGTGGTAAGTGATGGTGCTTTGTGAAGGTGTGCACTGAACCCCAAGTAGCAGCCTCTAAAATGTCTTTGGTTGGTACTCCCCTGAGGAAGGCTGCTGAAGTGGCTGCTGCTCTGGTTGAATGTGGCCTAATGCCCTGGGGTACTGGCTTGCCATGTTGGGAATAGCAAACGAATGCAGTGGCCTATCCACTTTGAAATCGTCTGCTTTGAGATAGCCTTTCCTTGTTATCCCGCAGCATATGCCACTAGTAATTGCCCGGTCTTTCTGAAAGCTTTGGTTCTGGTCAAATAGAAGCGCACTTGTCTGTGCATGTCCAAAGAATGCAGAATTCTCCCCCCTTATTCTGTGGGTTTGGATAAAAAGTAGGCAGATGAATAGTTTAAGGACCACACTAGACACTACCTTAGGCATAAATGTCGGGTTTGTCCTCAGAGAAACCCTGTCTGGATAAAAAATGATAAAAGGTTCCACAGCCATGAGTGCCTGTAGCTCTGAAACTCTTCTTGCAGAAGTTATTGCTAGGAGAAGAGCTGTTTTCCAAGATAAAAACTTTATATCAGCTGCAGCGGCTGGCCCGAAAGGAGACAGGATGAGTTTTTTAAAGACATAATTGAGGTCACATGCAATTATTGGTGATCTCCTTGGAGGCCTTAAATTTCTGGCCACTCTGAGGTACTGCCTTAAAGTATGAGAAAAGATTGGTGGCTCTGTATTGTAATGAGCCGAAATGGCAGAGGCATGAATTTTATAGATGAAAAAGATAGGCCTTTGCCCAGCAACTCAGTCAAGTATTGCAGAATCTGAGGAATGTTTGGAACAGCTGTGTCAATTCCTTGTGCCTGGTTCCAAGCACAGAATCTCTTCCATTTTCCAGCGTAGGATTTTCTAGTACTAGGCCTCCTGGCCTCCAAAATGACATCCATCACCACTTTAAGTGAGAGGTGTTTTGTATGACTACATTATCCGCTATGCTGACAGATTTAAGGTTTTGAGTTGGCTGTGCAGGATTTGATTGTTCTGCTGGGACTGTAGATTAGGTACTTGAGGTAAGGTCCAGGCTGGGCATTGAGACAAGTTCCTTAGGACTGGATACCAGTACTGGCATGGCCAGTCTGGGGCAATCAGCATCATTTTTGGCTTCTCCTGTCTGACCTTTAGGAGTACCTTGGGGAGGACAGGCAGAGGAGGAAAGACATATACTGTTAAGTTTTTCCAGCTGAAGGACAGGGCATCCACTTCCCAAGCTTGTCTGTGATAAGTCCGTGTGCAGAATCTCTTTAGTTGGCAGCTGTGAGGTGAGGCAAACATCTATGTCCGGGCATCCCCATTTTCTTGTTATCGTGCTTAACAATTGTGGATCCAATTTCCACTCGTGGGGATCCATGAGGTTTCTGCTTAGTTTGTCTGCCAGAGTATTTATCTTTCCTGGCAGGAATTGTGCCTGCAGATGTACTTGGTAAGTCAATGCTGTGCACCACAAAGTCATGGCTAGTCTGCAAAGGGGGTAGGAATGAGTGCCTCCCTACTTGTTTATGTACCACATGACAGTGGTATTGTCTGTCTATCAGTAGCTGCCCCGGATGAAGTAGGTCCTTGAACGTTGTCAGGGCATTTTGAACAGCTAGCATCTTTTGGATTGATATGTAGATGCATTTGGTTTGTGGACCATGTGCCTTGAACACATCTTCCCAGCCATGTGGGCTCCACAGGCATAATCCGATGCATCCGTTGTTAATGTCTGTGTGGCTGGGGGTAGAGTGAATGGCTGTCCCTTGTTCTGGTGACAGGCCTTCACCCACCATCGAAACTCCTGTTGCAGGCAGGGAATGAGAGTAACAAGAAGTTATGTACTCACCATAACGTTAGACGTATGTAGTCCATCTCGCCTCACATTCTTACTCACGGGTTCGACTTGGCCAACTTCTCTACTAGCTCAAAGTCTCTCATTGGCTGGGCCAAGCAGTTATCACATGCTGCACTGCTCCATAACCCCAGATCTAGTTTGCTGCGAAAACACAATCACACCTCATGCACAACACTACAAGGTAGAACACTACCAAGGAGGCAAGAGAAAAACTACCATTGAAGGGTACTCTAGTACCAATCCTAACCTCCAGATCCTCCAGGAAGGGGGCAGGTGGAAGAATGTGAGGAGAGATGGACTATACATTGAACGCTATGGTGAGTACATAACTTCTTGATGTTATGTAGTCCAATTTCGGCTACATTCTTACTCACAGGACAGCGTCTCCAGCACCTCTATCCTGGGAGGCTCAAAGGAAGATAACTCCCGAGGACTGTGGAACCAAAGGAAGCCCAACCCCTAGAGGCCACATCCAGTTTGTAATGAGCAACAAAAGTGTGAGGGGAAGCCCACGTGGCTGCAGCACAAATATCATCCAAGGATAGTCTGGTATGGTATGCTATAGACGCAGAAACAGCCCTAGTAGAGTGAGCCTTGACGGGGAACGGTAGAGTTTTTCCTGCTGAAGAATAAATAAAGGAAATACAATTAGAAATCCATCTGGAAATGGTAATCTTGGAAATAGAGGATCCCGCTCTATTTTCTGAAAAGGAAACAATTGGTCAGACTTTCGTAGATGTTTGGTCCTCTGTAGATAGAATCGCAATTGTCTGTGCACATCCAGTTGATGAAATCCAAACTCTGCCTTGTTCGAAAATTGAGGGAAGAACACTGGTAGCTCAATAGACTGAGATTAATAGTAGATGTAACTTTAGGGAAAGGACGGGTTAGGTCGAAGAGAGACTGTCCTTATGAAAAATCAAATACGGGGGTTTAATGGAGAGGGTTTGAATCTCAGACACTCGTCTGGCTGATGTAATGGCCATCAGGAAACAGTTTTCCAAACAAAGACTAACTCGTAGGTGGCAGCCGGCTCGAAGGGTGGGGAGGTAAGGGCTTGCAAAACCAAGTTTAAATCCCAAGGCATAATAGGTTCTGAAATAGGAGGCCGGAGTAATAAGGTGCCCTTTGAAAAGGCCGTACAGAGTTTGTGAGCCATAAGGGAAGGCTCATAGGAAGCATGAAAGCTTGAAATAGCCGACAACTGGACTTTAATAGTGGCAGGCGCAGAGCCCTGCTGAAAGAGCATGGACAACTCCAAAACCGCAGGAATTGGGGCTGTGTACGGGTCAATTCCTTGAGCATGAGCCCAAATAGAGAATCTCTTCCATTTGCTGGAATAAATTTTCCTAGTCGAAGACTTGAGAGGACGATAAGATGTGCACTACCTCAGGTGAAAAATGATGAAGTCTGACTAGCAACGGAAGTGGAGTAGCCAGGCTGTCAAGCTGAGGGTCTGCAGGGAGGGGTGGAACTGTCCCATGTGTGTCAGTAGGTCTGGCACTGGGTCCAGAATCCAAGGAGTGTCCACCACGAATGGACGGAGAAAGGAGAACCAGACTTGGCGAGGCCAGTGTGGGGCAATTAGAATCACCTTGCTTCCCAAGGATAGGGCTTTCTGAATCACTCTTGGTAACAGAGGAAACGGAGGGAAAGCATAGAGCAGACAGGAGGGCCAATCGTGGACTAGAGCGTCCCTGGGTGATTCCCCCTGTGGGGGGATAAGGGTGAAGTAATTGCTGCATTTGGCATTGAGGGGAATGGCAAAAAGGTCGCAGCAAGGCTGACCCCACCTGTTCAATATCTGTTCTGCAACCCGAGGGTTCAGGGACCACTTGTAAGGCATGAGAATAGCTCTGCTCAGCCGGTCTGCTATCCCGGAATGTGCATTGCCACTAGAAACCGTTGGGAAGACACTGCCCATTGCCACACTCGCATGGCCTCTCTGCACAGGGGGTAAGATCTGGTTCCTCCCTGTTTGTTTAGGTACCATACCACGGACATGTTGTCCGAATGTATCGCAATCGTTCCAAGAGGGAGAGAGCTCTGAAGTGCCTGCAACGCCAGTAACACCGCTCTCATCAATGGGACACCGATGTGCAGGTGTACCTCGTGATCTTGCCACGTGCCTTGGACCGTCCTGCCAAGATAATGCCCCCCCCCCAATCTGGGAGGAGTCAGTGGTCACAGTGGCGACAGGTGACCAAGGAACAGACTTTCTCCTCGTCCAGATTGGTGGAGCATAGCCACCAACTGAGATCCTGTTTGCATCAGTCTGAGTAGGATCAGGAGAGAAGGGGAGTTTTTGCAAGGACCATTCGGCAAATAGAAGCCACTGAAGAAGCCTCATATGTAATCTCGCTAGAGGCACCAGCATAATGGTGGCTGCCATGGTGCCAAAAAGCTGAAGAACCCATCTCGCTTGTACTTTCCTGAGGGGTAATAATGAGCGAACCTGATTCTGTAATACTCTGATCCTTTGGTGCAGCAAGAAGGCCTGCATTTGGACGGTGTCTAGCTCTGCGCCTACAAACGTGACACGCTGTGAGGGCAGCAAGGCAGACTTTTCCCAGATCAACGTTATTCCAAGTCGCTGACAGAGGGTAATGGTAGCGTCCATGGCTTGGATGAGTAGATGCCTGGTGGGGGCGGCGAGGAGCCAGTCGTTCAGATATGGAAACACCTGGAATCCTTGACGTCTCAGGTGAGCGGTCACCACCGCCAAACACGGTGAACACCCTGGAGGCTGTAGTGAGACCAAAGGGCAGGGCACAAAACTGAAAATGACTGGCTCCCAGCCGGAAGCGTAGGCGACTCCTGCATGCCCTGTCCATTTTGATATGATGGAAAGCATCCTTGAGGTCGATGGAGCACATCCATACTTTTTCCAGCAATGGAAAAATGGACTGAAGGGTGACCATTCAGAATTAGAAGTTATGTATCTACCATAACGTTCCATGTTAGTTGCCTTCTCTCGCCTTCTTTCTTGCTGGATGGGTTCGGAGCCGATCCTCGGCTCCGACTCTGCACTTGCTTAGCTTGAGAACTCCTTTTACCAGCTCGAGGCAACCCTATATCTCATGATGCAAGGCGGGACTACCTCAGATCTCGTTTGGTAGCTAACCTACCCTGCTAAGGACTAACCTAATATATTTAGGAAACCCAAGTTCATTATAAAAGAGTCCTCTAATGAAGGCTCAGGAGGAAACAACCTGATAGGAACTCTTCAAGATCTGTCCAGGCCAGGGGGAAGGAGGGAGGGACGCAAGAAAGAAGGGAAGAGAAGACAACTAACATGGAACGTTATGGTAGGTACATAACTTCTAAATGTTAAGTTGTCAATCTCGCCTTCATTCTTGCTGGATGGGACCGCGTCCCTAGCACCTGTATCCCGGGTGGCTCAATGGAACAGACTCTTGAGAACTGTGGAACCAAAACTGGCCCTGTCTCTGGAGGCCAAATCTAACGTGTAATGAGAGACAAAGGTATGAGGAGTGGCCCAAGTAGCTGCTGCACAAATGGTATCAATGGGTAGTCTATCCTGAAAGGCTGCAGAAGTGGATAGACTCCTGGTTGAATGTGCTTTCGGTTTAGAACGTAGTTGCTTGCCTCTGAGTGAGTACACATAAGAAATGGTGGAAGACAACCATCTGGATAAGGTCACTTTAGACACTGGGAGACCTTTCCTGTTTTCTGCATAGGAGACAAATAATTGGTCCGATTTCCTGAATTGTTTCGTTCTATGCAAATAGTACCTGAGCTGACGATGGACATCCAAAAAAATGAAGCTTTTGTTCAGCTCTGTCAGAATAGTTTGGGAAAAAAATTGGTAGATCTATGGATTGATTAATATTGGTTTGAGACAACTTTGGGGAGAAAGGATGGGTTCTTTCTTAAGGATACCCTGTCCTTGTGAAAAACCAAGTAAGGGGAACGGATGCAGAGAGCTTGAATCTCGGAAACCCTCCTTGCTGAAGTGACAGCCACTAAAAATATAGTTTTCCAGGTCAATAATTTCATTGGACATGAAGCAGACGGTTCGAAGGGTGGTAACATCAAGGATGCCAACATTAAATTTAGATCCCATTGTGGAGGAGGATGTTTTATTGGCGGCTTTAGGAGAAACACTCCTCTCAGAAAGGCCTTGCATAGTCTATGAGACATAATGTTATGATCTTGCAAGCCAACATGATACTTGGAAATAGCAGCCAGTTGGACTTTTACTGTAGATGAAGAAGATCCTAACTGAAAAACCTCAGGCAGGAAATCTAAAACAGAATGCACAGGAGCAGTAAAGGGATCAATATTTCTGGAATTTGCCCAAATGGAAAAACGTCGCGACTTGCTAGCATAAACTGTTCTGGTGGACGACTTTAAAGAAGCCACTAAGATATCTCTGACCGGATCAGAGATCATAGGAAGCCTGGCTAGGGAAGGAAGTGGAGCAACCAAGCAGTGAGGTTGAGAGAATGAATGGCCCGGTGCTGTTGACCCGACTGGTGGATCAAGAGATCTGGAACTGGGTCCAGATGCCAGGGCTGCACCAGGAGATTACGATGCAGAGACGGAAACAAAATTTGTCGAGGCCAGTAAGGGGCAATGAGAATCAACTTGGCCCTCAAAACGGTGGCTTTCTGAATGACTTGTGGAATCAAGGGAAAGGGAGGAAAAGCGTACAGAAGTCCCCGGGGCCAATCATGGGTTAGAGAGTCTCTCAGGGGTTGGCCTGGTAGGGGAAAGAGGGTGAAAAAATCGGGGCACTTGCTTTGGGGTGTAGCAAAAAGATCGCAACAAGGTGTGCCCCACTTCAGAAAAATCTGATCCACTACAGATTGATTGAGAGACCACTCGTGAGGCATGAGAATGGATCTGCTCAGCCTGTCCGCCAAGAGGTTGGACCTGCCAGGGATGTGCGTTGCTATCAGAAACCGATGAGAGGAGATTGCCCATTGCCAAAGTCTGAGAGCTTCTCGACACAACGGATAGGACCTGGTCCCGCCCTGCTTGTTGATGTACCAGACCACGGACATGTTGTCCGTTTGTACTGCAATAGTCCCTATGGGAAGAAAGTCGTTGAGGGCTTGCAACGTTAAAAGCACCGCTCTCATCTCCAGGACATTTATGTGCAGATGGTATTCTATGGGTTGCCACGTCCCGTGGACCATCCTGCCCTGATAATGCCCCCCCCCCACCCGATCAGAGAGGCATCCGTAGTAACTGTGGCAACCGGAGGAGGGGGAACAAAAGGTAGGGCCCTGATGAAGAAGAGGGGAAGATATCCACCAGTTCAGATGAGTCCTGCACGATTGTGTGACTAAGATTTCGTGCCTCATCGGAAGACTGTGGAACGACCACTGAGTGAATAACATCCACTGCAGAAGACGCATGTGGAAGCGAGCCAGTGGTAGAAGAACAATGGCCGCAGCCATAAGACCTAGAACCTTTAGTATCAGTCTGGCTTTGACTTTGCTGCTCTGCAATAAAATCCGAACGTATTTTTGGATGTCCAGAATTCTTTGATCTGTTAGTCTGGCTAACATTTTGACGGTGTTTAATTCTGCGCCTATAAAGGTGATAGATTGGCAAGGCAGAGAAGATTTTTCAAATTCACTGAAATTCCCAAACTCCTGCATAGCTGCAGAGTGTAGTCTCTGGTCTGAAGAAGCTGACACCTGGTGGTGGCGGAGAGGAGCCAGTCGTCTAAATAAGGAAACACCTGGAATCCTTGACGTCTCAGATGAGCTGTGACCACTGCCATGCATTTGGTAAACACTCTGGGGGCTGAAGTGAGGCCAAAGGGCAGGGCTCTGAATTGGTAATGACTGGTCCCTAGCCGAAAGCAGAGAAACCTTCTGGAGCGCCTGTGAATCTATGTGATAGTACGCGTCCTGAAGGTCTATAGAGCACATCCAGTTGTCCTTGCCCAGAAAGGGCAGAATGGACTGAAGCGTGACCATCCGGAATCTTGCCTTCTTGACAAATCTGTTTAGACTGCTCAAGTCTAATATTGGTCTCCAATCTCCCGTCCTTTTGGGGACCAAAAAGAATCTTGAGTAGACGCCGGATCCTACTTGGTCTGCCGGAACAGTCTGGACGGCTCTTTTTTCTAGGAGTTTTCAAATCTCCTGTTCTGCTAAATCCCTTTGACCGGGTGAGATGTCTGGAAGGGATTGTTGAGGTACGGGATACCTTTCGAAGGGGATTGTGTAACCCTCTGATATGATCGACTGTACCCACATATCTTGTGAAAGGGAATGCCAGGCTACTGGGTACAGCGAAATCCTTCCCCCGACTGCCTCCAAGGGTGGACAGTCTGGCAACACCTCAGGGGTGCTGAAAGGGCTTCTCAGGAAGAGACTCCCTGTTGCCCTGGTTCTGAGGACCCCCCCTGCCTCTAGGGCAGCGTCTATTATTGTTACCCCCTCTGCCTCTGGGGGTAAACTGACCACGTGTGTCCGGTGTAGCTCCTTGGACTTTGCGGAACCACATCTTCCCTCCCTTCTGACCCTTGGGATATGGTCTAGAAGGGGTGGAAAAATGGACTCCAACGGCAGAAAGAGTTTTACCGTCCTGCTCACACCTGGTCAAGGTATCCTTCACCTGAGGTCCGAACAAAGCCGAACCGTCAAAGGGGGTATTGGTGAAGGACGCCTTAAAGGGGTCCGCAAAATTACAAAGCCGCATCCAGGCTTGGCGTCTAAGAGCCACTCCTGTGCCTGCGGCCCTGCTCGCTCCATCGGCTGCATAGGATATGAGCCGCATGGAGGAGTTGGATAAGGAATTCAGGATTGCTAGCTGTGAGGCAATCTTTTCTTGAGCCCCAGCAGCAGAAGGATCCTGGACTACTTCACCTAGTTCCTTGAGAATATCTCTCTGAAGCCTGGTGAAGTGACAAAGGTAGTTCAGCGAACGCATAGCAAAGGTCGCTGAAGAAAACATCCGCTTTCCATACCTGTCCATGGTCCTAGAATCCTTGTTAGGAGGATGGACAGGTACTGAAGGATCTGCAAGTTCCTTCTTAGTGGCCGCCACCACCATAGCATCCACAGAGACGCCCTTGGAAAGAAACTGTTTGTCCGTAGGGGCCGTAATAAACTTGGATGGTCTCCTGGGGACAGGTTCCTCAGAATCTGGAGCTGGCCACGCCTTCCGAGCCACTACCTGCATAAGTGGGTCGAAAGGCGGAGACACCCAGGAGGTGGAGGGTCGGGATCCAAAAGCCTCCAGGTATACCGACTCATCCTCGGAGGGGTCAATGGATGGCCAATTCCCCCTATGTTTGAGGAGCTCAAGGATGTCTGAAAAGGAGACATCCTCAGAGGAGGATCGTGGGGAACCCTCCGACTCATCTAAGTTGGTATCAGATGTAGTAGACTCAGGGGAGTCTGTGTGTTTCCTCTTACACGTCCTCTTCCGAGGGGGTTCCCCTGCAGGATCAGGAGAAACCTCGGAAGAGGAAGATATTCCCAATGGGGAAACCTGGGGCGATGGATCCCTGGGCCTGTGAGCAAGAGGCTGGCAAGAGGCGTCTACAGGCACCGAAGAGGGAGGAGCTAGAGGGATGGACCGTTGACCTGGCTCAGGTGCCAGGACACTCCTCATCACCTCAAGGCTCCCTCCCGGGAGACGGAATATTCCCGTTCCGAGGAAATAGGAATTCCCGGCTCCACTGAGAGGGAAGGCTCCGAGGCCAATGTCGGTGCCGAGCTTACCAAAGCCGAAGCCCCGAGAGGGAGAGCGGGGTCGGACAAGGGTCCGATGCCACTAGCCCCCTTGGAGCAGACTGGGGAAACTCGACGACCGGATCCCTCCAAGGAAGGTCTCAAGGAGGAGATCAGAGCCGAAGACGACGGAGCCGAAAAAGGATGTATCGGTTCCGGCGCCGACAGTCGCTGTCCCGAGAAGCTCCGGCTCCGAACTCTGGTGGGAAGTCGGAGGAGGAAGTTCAAGGGGTGAAGCAATAGCCGAAAGTCTGCCGAGACGGGCTATGGAGCATTTGGGCCAGTGCCTGCGACTTTAACAGCCTGCTTACCACCCTCTCTAAATCGTGGTCAGACAGCCTGGAAGATCTCGAAGATTGGCTCCGATGACTCCGCTCCGACAAAAGAGGAGACCCGGGCAGTGGATAGATTCCAAAGAGGGGGACCGAGATCTCTTCTTGGAGGAAGTCATCGGAGCCGACGTCCTATGGGTTCCAGATGGAGCCGAAGGCTTCTCGGCTCCGATACTGGATACTGTGTCGGCTCCAGCCGGAGCCGACAAGGCAACAGCAGATTGGGTGTCGGAGCCGATCGGAACCGACCCTAGCTGAGAAGGAGAAAGATCGGCTCCGGCCGGAGCTGATCTCGACTCCGGAGTCGAAGCCACCGGGGAAGGCTTGGAAGCTGTAGCCTGACCCTTGGATGGCTTGGAAGGCTTACTGGACCCAGGTTTAGTGGGTGAACCTTCCGGCTTTAGCAAGCCACGGAGGATTAACTTGTTCCTCCTTTCCTGCAGGACTCGCTGGCTAAAAGAGTGACAAAGCACAGGAGTCCTGCAGGTGTAAAGGCCCCAGGCAGTAAACACAAGAAGTGTGACCGTCTGTCAGACATTTTCTGACAGCACGAGTCACACTTCTTGAAGCCCGAGACCTTTACCTCTTTAGACATAGTCTAAGGAGAATGAGTAATAAAATACTCACACACACACACCAAAACAGTCACACAAATTAATCCCACAAACACAGACACACCGGTAGGGATTAAAAAGGAAGGCCTAGGCCTAACTGAAAATTTTTAAAACTTTTTATAAAGCAAAACTTTTTTTACTACAAGGGGAATAGGGTGATTGTATGGACACTACACACTAAAAAATAGGAAAAGGGGAAGATAAACCCTGACTAAAACTGTTTGAAAAACTCAAACTTACCTCAGCTGGCAAAAAAGGAGACCTCTTTGCAAAGCGGCAAACGAGATCTGAGGTAGTCCCGCCTTGCATCATGGGATATAGGGTTGCCTCGAGCTGGTAAAAGGAGTTCTCAAGCTAAGCAAGTGCCGAGTCGGAGCCGAGGATCGGCTCCGAACCCATCCAGCAAGAATGAAGGCGAGATTGACAACTTAACATCTTGGATTTTTGAACGTAGTGGTTTAAATCGGCTGAGATCTAGAATGGGTCTCAAGTCCCCTGTTATTTTCGGCACCAAAGAGAGTCTTGAGTAAGTTCCCCAATCGGATTTGGTCCGAGGGGACAGGTTGGATGACTCCCTTTAGCAGCTTTGAAACCTCTAAGGCTGCATTGATCCCTTTGACTGTGTGGACCGTCCGGGATTTTTCTGACTGGGGGAAGGTCTGACGAAAGGGGTATGGCATAACCTCCGGAAACTATTCGTAACACCCATCGATACTGGGTGATGCTTTCCCAGGCTTCCGGGTAAAACTATATGCGGCCCCCGACTGGCTCCAGAGAAGCACAGTCGGGCAAACACATTAGGAACGATGGTAGGAAGAACCGCTAAAGGAATCACGGTCTCCCGAGTTGCGGGGGGCCTCCTCTGCCTCTAGGGAGGCGTCTTCTTGAATAACCTTCCCCCTCCTGTGCCTCTGGAGGGGGAATCACCTTGTGCGGCAGGGAAAAACTTCCGAGACTTCTTGAACCACATCTTCCCACCTCTCTGAGCCTTGGGGTAAGGCCTAAAGGGGAGGGAAAAACGGACCCCTACGGCAGACAGGGTCTTTCTCTCTTGCTCGCATCTGGTGAGGGTGTCTTTCACTTTGGTCCCAAAGAGCGAGGACCCATCAAAGGGAGCGTCAGTGAAGAAAGACTTGAAGGCCTCCGCAAAATGACAGGCGCAACCAGGCTTGCCTCCTGAGGGCTACTCCAGTACTGGCTGCCCTACTCGCCCCTTCGGCTGCATACGATAGGAGCCTCATGAATGAGTTGACAATAGAATTTAGGGTAGACACCTGGGCGTTAACCATGGGCGCTAATGCCTCAGGTACGTTACCCGCTAGAGTATCTCCTAACTCCTTTAGGAGATCTCTCTGGAGCAGAGTGAAATGGCAAAGGTAGTTCAGTGACCGTAAGGTGAAGGTCGCTGACGAAAGGGTACGCTTCCCGTACCGGTCCATTGTCCTAGACTCCTTGTTAGGAGGATGGACAGAGGAAGAAGTCTCTGCTACTTCCTTCTGTGTGGCCGCCGCCACCACCATGGCATCTACAGAAACCCCTTTGGAGAGAAACTTTCCCCAGGGGAGTAGAAAGGAACTTATTGGGCCTTCTGGGTACAGGTTCCACCGAATCAGGAATCTCCCACACCCTTCGACAGATTAAATCCAACAGTTCGAAGGGTGGAGACACCCAGGAGGCGGAGGGTTGAGCTCCAAAGGCCTCGAGGAATACCGGCTCCTCCTCAGAGGGGGTTTTGGAAGGCCAGTCACCCCTCTGTCTCAAAATCTCCAGGATGTCGGAGAAAGACGTCAGAGGACAACTTGGGGGACCCCTCTGACTCAAGGTCGGTATCAGAAGTGAGACTTGTCTTGGGAGTCTATGTGCTTCCTCTTGCAAGTCTTTTTTTCTGGGGGCCACAGACTGAGGGACCCTCAAAGTTGGGGACAACACATGGGGGTATCCCCAGACCTTTGGGCTCTGTCATCTACGGATAGGGGGCATCAGAGGCTCTAGCCGGGGTGGAAGGGAACGGAATAACCGATCCGGGTGATGTGACTGACTATTTGGCCAGTGCGCTCCGCATGGCCTCGAAGGCCGGTCCCCCCGAATCCAAGGACTGACGGGGCCTCCGAGGCCATGATCAGAGTCGGGATCCCCCAAGCCGATGTGCCCAGAGGGAGGCTCGGAACCAATAGGTGTCCCGAAGAATCCCCCTCGGGCCTGACAGAGGAAACCAATGTGCCGAAACCTGTGGAAGGAGCAGACAGGGTCGGAGCAGCCATCGGCACAGATAAACCCTTAAGGGGTATCGGTGCCGGCGCAAGATCACTCTAAGCGGAGCACTCCAGCTCCGAAGACAAGAAAGCACTCTGAGGAGGAACCATCGGGATAGGCTCCGGAGCAGACTGGGTCGGAGCCGAAAATAATTTAGCCAACACCGGCGACTGCAGGAGCCTTTGCACCACCCTATCAACATCGAAATCAGAAAGCCTGGAGGATTTGGAGGACAGGGACGGAGAATGGGATCTCCTGTCAGGAGAGCCATGCCTAACACTGGGTGACCGGCTCTGAATGGGTGGGTTCCAGTAAAATGGGAGCCGAAGCAGATTTCAGTACCACAGATACCTCCTGCGGCCCCGAGGACATAGGAGCCGAGGAGGTAGAGTCAAGTTTAGAAAGTTTCTACGGCGGCTGCAAAGCAACAGAGCCGGATATCTTTTCTTCGCCTTCGAAGCCTTAAGGCTTGGCCTGGGAACCAGAGGCAGAGTCCAAAGACGACTCAAACGAAGGTTTCAAGAGACCCTTCAATATTACTTTATTTTTTCTCTCCTGAAGCACCCTAGGACTGAAGGCGTGACAGAAGCTACAAGACTCTTGCAAATGAATTGCACCTAAGCAGCAAACATACGGAATGTCCATCCGTGATGGACATCTTGTAACTACACTTGGAACATTTTTTGAAACCGGAAGGTTTATGTTCCTTCTGCTCCTTGGACATCTTGAAACAAAAGACCACTGAACAACCCTAGCTAGGAAAACACAGCAAAGGCGGGAAAACAGTATATGACTGCCACAGCAACCAAGAACCTCTAAGTAAAACTGTTCTATAAAACTCGCACACAATCCAAACAAGAAAAAGCCAAGAGCTAGCTTGCTTCAGCAACAAACAAAACCTTAAGCAAGACAAGACACAGAAAGGAGGACTAGGTCCTCTAACTCAAATGGGCCTAGCCCACCGGAAATTAGGGATACCAACTACCGACAAGAAAACATACAACAATCCACAATATGAAGACAGCTATTAAAATAGCTTTTGAATTTAAAATCAGCAATTTGAGAGAAATTGAAAAAAGAGAGGTACTTAGCCACAGCCAAGCGAGACCACGTCCTAGCTACACGAGCGGCAAATGAGATCTGGGGTTATGAAGCAGTGCGGCATGGGATACATGCTTGGCCCAGCCAATGAGAGACTTCGAGCTAGTAGAAAAGTTGGCAGAGTCGGAGCCGATATTTGGCTCCGAACCCATGAGTAAGAATGTAGGCGAGATTGGACTACATAACATCTATTGTTTCCAGGCTGTGGCAATGTTGAGTCCAAACACTTTTTAGGTACCATTGAAGTTTCCTAATATGCAGTCTTGCTTATGGAATTAGAATGCAGGATGCCATGAAGCCCAAAGTCAGCAGAATTTTTCTTGCAGATAACTGGGCCTTTGTTGCCAACAGTTTGAAATAGGTAGTCAGTTGTCTTCATTTGTCTGGCGTGAGATAAGCTATCTGGGCAATTGTATTTAAGCTTGCACCCAGGAATATTACCTCGAGAAGGTACTAGTTTTGATTTGTTCATTGACCGTGTACCCTAGGCATGATAGTAATCTCTTTACAAACGCCAGATGCTGTAGTAGAATGTCCTTGTTCACTGTCTGAATGAGGCAGTCGTCCAAGTAAGGATATATTTGTATTCCTTTTTGTCTGCAGTATGCAATTACTGATGCCAGGCACTTTGTGAAGACCCTGGGTGCAGTAGACAAGCCAAAGGGCAGTGCAGAGAATTGGTAGTGCATTGAGCCAGCTTTGAATCAGAGGTATCTTCTGCATGTTTGTCTGATTGGGACATGCAGGTATGCCTCTTATAGATCTAAAGTCACAAGCCAAGCCTTCTTGCCCAACATGGGCAGAAGCTGCTGTAGAGTCAACATTTTGAATTTTGGAATATCCAGATGTGTTTAGAATAGATAGGTCCAGTATTGGTCTCCAGGCTTTGTCCTTTCTGGGTACCAAGAACAGTCTCAAATAGAATCCTTGTCCCTGCTCTTGCTCTGGTACTTGAATGGCCCTCATGTCCAAGAGGGATGAAACTTGTTTTTGTGCCTCTGCCCATTGATTGCGTGGCAGGTCTGGCATACCGTTTGGCCTTGACAGGGTGTGAAAGTGGAACCTGTAGCCTTGTGATACTATATTTAGAACCCATTTGTCCTGGGTGATCATGTGCCAATTTTCTGAAAAAAGTGCTAGTTTTCCCCCCAAAGTGGCTGCCAAAAGGTAAGTGCTTGGTGCTGGAAGGGGAAAAGTCATTGAAACTGTATCCTGTATGGCTGTGATTTTTCCTCTCCGCTCTTGGAGGTAGAAGCACCCCATTGTTTAGGTCTGCATGCGCCTTGGGGCTGTGATCTGCCTCTGTGGCAGATCGGACATTGGAAAGGGCCAATTCTTTGTAGGCCAGTTCCTGCTAAATCTGAGAGGCTGTACCTGCAAGAAATCCTTGACGGTTTGCATAGATTTAGCTTTGTCCTCCATTTTGTTCAACACCTCTTCTGCTTTAACACCAAAGTATCATGCTGTAATGCAGCATCTAATAGTTTTGCTTTAAAATGATCAGGAAGATTCTGTTTTTAACGAAGCATGCCTCCTAATGACAGAACCTGTAACAGCGGCCCTGCAAGAGGCCTTTAGAGAATCAAAACCACATTGCAAAGTATGCTTTCCAACTTGTTCAGCTGCATGCAATAAATCCTGCATTTCTTTGTTGTCTGCACATCCTGAATTTGTTGACATTTTCTGTTTAAGCAATGACATAACATATTGTTGATATTTACGCATACGAATTTGGCAATTTAAGGCTCTTACAGCCAAGGTAGCAGAAATGTAAATCTTTTTACCCCATCTGTCTAGGGTGCTAGAATCCCTATCAGAGGGGATAGGGTTTTTTTGCAGTAGAAGCCTTGACCCCTTTGGGACCCTGAGAGATGGTTTCTGGGTCAGCAGCAGGGTTTTTAAAGAAATTTATGTGAACCAGGAACCATATAGTATCTGTCTGGCTTAACAGGAGCTGGTGGTAAAGAGTCTGGAGATAGCTGGACTCTGAAAATACATCTACAATGTCTAAAACAGGCGCGATAGCAAGGAGCCTGTGCTGAGGCAATACAAGGAAGTCTCTGAGCCTTTTCTTGGATTCTGAGTAATCTTGGCTCTCCCAGTGGAAATGCTCCCTCATAGTATGCAGTGTCTCCCCAAAAGAATAATCCTTGTGAAAAGAGGCTGAAGGGATAGATTCTTCAGCATCAGAATCCTCATAGGGAGAAATAGAATATTCCTGTTCAGAGGAGGAATCAGAGGAAATGGAAACCTGGTCTGAAGATTCATATTCTAACTCTTGCCAAGGCCTGTTATCAGAAGGGGGATGGGAACCCCTGATCAAAGTAATTAGGTCTTCGGCCATTTTAAGCATCTGTTTTTTTAGGCATGGAGGCCTGTCCAGGAGAATGCTGTACTTGTTTGTCTTTAGAGTTGCTTTAGTCTTTGAAGCTGAAGTAGGTTTCACATAACTGTGTAGGCCTGAAAACACCCACAGAAGCAGACGCCTGCTCAGCGGCTCCGGACCCATCTGAGGGAATAGTTTCAGTGTGTCCAGTACCTTGAGTTTCCAGCAGCCTTGTCGGCTCCATGTGGGAATCTGAAGTGGCCTGTGGCTCTCAGGTAGCAGGCATCAGGGGCTGCGAAAGCACCTCACTGAGAACCGGCAAACAGGTCTCAGGCCTAGCAGAAGCCTAGTCTGTTTTGGATCTCAGATGCCGGTCCTCTTTCTTTGCGCTTTTTATAAACTCCGGTAGTCAGCTGTTCCGATGGCATTATATAAATTAAATCTTCTGCCAAAGTAATGGAATGCAAAATCGTACAGAGGCTTAATAGTGCATTGGTTAAATCTAGCACAAAACCGACAACTAGCAACGTTATGGTCAGGGCCTAGGGAAGGAATACAGTAAGAATGAAAATCCTTATGAGGTATTTGCCTCCCACAAGAAATACAATTAACTTTTTCTGACATCGGTCTGGAGCAAGAAAAAATTTCCCCAACGAGGTACTTAGCTTTAATGAGGACTTCGGATTTGAAATTCGAATTTGAAAAACTCAGGAGTTGGCCGACCAGCACTTGCCAACTGCTTTTGCTTCGAGCACTGCACTGCAAGAAAGACTGAAGAAAATGGCGTCGGCTGCATCTTTTATACCCCTGGCGTACTGACGTCAGGGAAGAGGCGACAGCAACAGACGCCGGACCTAGACTTGGAATTCAGGCTGACTGAGGGTAGCCTGCCAGCAGGATAACCCAACTGTAATGACTGCTACAGTGAAACACGAAGAATATGTCTATACTAATCCTTGATTCAATAAACATTTCATTTAAATACAGTTTTACTTAAGAGATTCTATCTAACTCGTTTGACACCAACATGCATGTGTCACTGAAGGATTTCTTTCATCCTTCTGTTATAGTCATCTGTACTCATAATATAGCCAGCCCTCCCCCTTTTATCTGGTTCATAGTCTACACTGGCAAGTGTTGTAATTCACGTAGTAACTTTCGTTGGTTTACTAATGTTAAATTTGTGCACATTATTAAAATTCTTATTCAAACAATTCCTGATAACAGCTCACACATGGTTAACATTGCAATAGCAAGATGTTGGGGGGGGGGGGGGACGTACTGTTAACATAAAACAGTGTGTAAATCAATTTCCCCCAAACATAACATTTAAGTTAGTCCAAATAAACAATTTCAAGTCAAGAATTACTTTCCCCAAGTTCGCTTTACTGTCCAGTACGAAAGTAAACCCCTTGAACAGTAACTCAAGTTCTTTTTCTATTTCAAACTGTGAATAGTTGTAAACTGTAAAGTCTTTGTTACTATTCAAAAGTGTTTTACAGTTAATTACCTGAAGGGGATTAGTTCCTACATGCATTACCTCCGCTGGTTCGTTTCCCATTTGGGTTTCCCCCGTTAATGATACGGACCTCTGGGGTTATGATTCTGTCCTCTATTCTGAAAATTTGAATGTTCAAAGAACTTGGTCTAGGGTTGTTATCCCGTTCATTTTCCAATTTGTCTCGTATTGCTGTTAGCAATCTTTTCACTTCTCCTTACAGGTTACAATTCATTCTCATCACCTCCCTGTTGTGATGTCACTTCCTCCCATTTCCTGTACCTCCTTCGCTAGCTGTTGATTGACGGGCATTATGGCCAGTAGAATTCCATAGTGAGGGGCGGTTTTGGATATGTAATTCCATTCTGGTAATCAGTAACGTCTAAGTTTTTTCATTTTGTCTTAGTTTATTCATGTGGTCATATAAATCGCGATTAAAATCGCTGTCTGTTCAGATTTTTTTTTTCCACCACTAATGCTTTACCATCACCTCTAACAGTTCCACACCATGTCTGTCAGAGTTTAAACAGGCCTTGATGAAATAACCTGTCTCAAGCCCCGCTGGATATTGCCAGGTTCTTAAGCCTTTAGGAACTATGTTCTGCTTTATACATTCACAAAAAAATGAAATTTCTAGTTGCAGTTTTTTTGTGCTTGAGTAAGCAGTCAAATGACTAAGTGTTCTGTAATTAATACTGTTCCTCCAGCCAGATGCCCTTGTTCAGTTGCGTCAGGTTGCAGTTGAAATGTTGGTGTAGAATCCAACCAGTTCAAATTAAGGACTCCAATAAGCCCAGAGGAACTTTCAGCGTTAGTTGGAGAAAACTTGAGTAGTGAACCAGCAGGACTGTGTTCTGGCTTCTAAATTGCCATCAGCTTGTCAGCAAAGTAGTGTTTTGTGTTGAAAGCCCGGGAAGCAGCAACTGTAGAATAAGTTGCACCAAGTCGCTGGTTACTCTCGACTGCCATAGCTTGCATTCTCTACCTGTTGATTGCTAGGTAGAGAAACTACATCAAGTCTAGTGGATAGATCTTCCACACATTGAGAGCATCATTTTCATCAGTTAAATTTCCAATACTATCATTTGAAGTATTTTGGCTTGGGTTGGGGATAATGTGTCCTTCACTAGACATATCCAGAAACTCAAAACCAATAGCAGAAAGTATAACAGATAAACAGCTGTTGAAGGCACAAACCCCAAACAATGCTCTGTTTATGAACGTCTATTAAACGCTTTTTGCCCATATAGTGCTTGAACTTCAGATACATTTTAACTCAAAATCCACCCTAAAATAGTTAATGGCTGTATATGAGGAGACGGGCACATTTGAAATAAGGGACAGAAAACTACCTAGAAAAGAAATTCAACTGCACATCAAGAATGGTGGTGTACCTAGCTACCTGCCAAAGAGGTCCGGCATTTTACACTGGAAAAACAGATAGGAGGCTAAAGGATAGAATATATGAACATGTGTACAGCTTTAAATCGGCAGAAACAGGAAACACCTTAGCTAGACAATATAGAAAATGAAAACCACCAGTTTAAATGTATTGATCAAGTGACAGCTGACATTAGGGGAGGGCCACAGACAAGATAAACTTCACATTTTATATTTTATACTTGCAGTATGTGTGTTAAGTATATGCGATGAAATGTAGAGTGTATTATATATAGCAGGAAGGAAGAAATTTGATAGTCAAACTTTTTGGAAGAAATTTAGTACTTGAATGCATTTATGTGCATCACTAACTTACGGGGAAACAAATTTGCACAGTATGATCACATGATACAGCCATTAACTACTTTAAAGGGTGGATTTTGAGTTAGAATTTATCTGATGAAGTTGCAGCACTATCTGGATGAAAACGCTTAAAGACATTCTTAAACAGAGCATCGTTTGGGGTTTATGCCTTCAACAGCTATTTTAAACATTTAAGCTTGGGGCGGGGGAGCAGTAGCAAGATGGTGCGTAGAAGCAGACTTCCTAAGAGTGGCCTGGCTTCAAAGACTAAGAACCCAGTCTCTGAGAACAGTAGTCAGAAGAATAGAAGTCTGTTTTGTCTAGAATCAATAGTGCAAACAGCCTCCTTGGAAACCAGTGCCTGCGTCGCAGCTCCGGACCCAACCAAGGGAGACACAAAGACTCGGAAGATGAAGTGGATTTTTGAGGCATACCAGACTCCAAAAGGGTCTCGGCAGAGGCCTGCATAGAAAGGAAGTCTGATATCAGGGGTGCAAAAGCGCCTCACTGAATTCCAGAGAACTGACTACTTGCTTAGTGGTAGCATCATCGAAGATTTAGCCCTGTGTGGCCTATCTTTACATTTTTTTTCAGAATGTCAGCAGAAAATTGGCTGATGGGCGCCATATCTGAATCTGAAGACAGAAAAAGTACAGTTTTGTACCTACCATAAATGTAGATGTTCGAAGATCCGCATTGCTGCAGTCCTAACACTTGGGTAGTCCGCTGTCCCTCGGTCGGCCCGAATATCAGAGTATAAGGCTGACGTCGGTCAAGGCGCATTTGACTGACATCAGAACGTCAGGGTACAAATGCGCATGACCGACGTCATATCCTCCATCTTTTCTTGCCCCAGATGTCAGAAGACCCTAAAAAGAAAGGTCAAAACCCACAGACAACAACTAAACAACTAACCAGCCTAACACCAAAATATGTACAGTATATACAATATATACAATCATACAATTATACCATTATACCTCAGATGGATAACCCAACCCACACAACCACCTCAAACTACAGAGGGGAAGGAGGGAGGGAAAATTGGACTGCAGCAATGTGGATCTTCGAACATCTACATTTATGGTAGGTACAAAACTGTACTATGTTCTTCATCTCACATTGCTGCAGTCCTAACACTTGGGTAGAATCCCAAAGCAGAGGTAAGGGAGGATGGCTAAACTATAATGAAGCAGGAGCTGCCAAAATGCCCTGCAACACAGCAGTGGCAAACCCAGCTCTGGATTTAGAGTACAGTGGAAGGAGGTAATGCCTAGAAAAGGTATGCACTGAACTCCAAGTGGCTGCTTCCAAAATATCCTTAGTAGCCACCCCCCTCAAAAAGGCTGTTGAAGTGGCAGTAGCCCTAGTGGAATGAGGCCTAATCCCAGCTGGAATCTCTTTGCCATGATGGGAATAACAGAAAGCAATGCAAAATCCAATCCACTTAGAAATAGTTTGTTTTGACACGGGCTTGCCCTGAGAGCACAAAGCAAAAGAAACTAATAACTGCTGAGATTGTCTGAACCCTTTAGTTCTGTCCAAATAATATCGCAACTGCCTGTGTACATCTAAAGTGTGCAAAATCTTTTCCCCTTTAGTTTGGGGATTTGCATAAAAAGTAGGCAAATGAATAGTTTGGTTTAAAGCCACACTAGAAACCACTTTAGGCATAAAGGAAGGATTAGTACGTAAAGATACCCTATCCTTATGGAAAATTAAGAAAGGCTCAACTGCCATAAGGGCCTGCAATTCAGAAACCCTTCTTGCAGAGGTAATGGCCAACAAAAAAGCAGTCTTCCATGACAAATATTTCAACTCAGCAGTAGCTGCAGGCTCAAAAGGTTGTAGAGTGAGTTTCTCCAACACAAAATTGAGATCCCAAGCAGGAGTAGGAGCCCTTCGTGGGGGTCTTATATTCTTTGCCCCTCTAAGAAACTGCTTGAACAAAGGATGAGAAAACAATGGTGGGTCACAGTCGTAGTGAGCTGAAATTACTGCAGCATGAACCTTAATAGAAGAGGAGGACAAACCTTTGTCCAATAACTCTGTAAGATATTGAAGAGCCACACTTAAATCAGGCTCAGAAACATCCAAATCCTTAGCTGTACTCCAAAATAAAAATCTTTTCCATTTATCTGCGTACACTTTCCTTGTACTAGGCCTTCTAGCTTCCAAAATCACATTCAAAACTTGTTGTGGAAGTTGAGACCCTCTATGGTTTAAAACAGAATATGCCATGCTGTTAGGTGAAGAGAGTGAAGTTTGACATTGAGCAAATGACTGTCCTCCTGGGACAACAGATGTGGAATCAAAGGCAAAGGCCATGGAGGCTTCTGTACTAGACTTCTCAGTAATGGGTACCAGTGCTGTCGAGGCCAATCTGGAGCTATCAAAATCATCCTTGGCTTGTCCTGTCTGACCTTTAGAAGTACCTTTGGGAGGAGAGGCAGAGGTGGAAAGGCATACACATGAAGATTTTTCCAACTGAAAGAAAGAGCATCCACTTTCCAAGCTGTGGGATGAAACAGCTTTGTGCAAAACTTTGGCAGCTGGTGGTTTAGTGGAGAAGCGAACAGATCTATGTCTGGAGTTCCCCAGGACACTGTCAATTTCTGAAATACATGAAGATCCAGTTTCCACTCGTGGGGATCCATGATTTGTCTGCTTAACACATCTGCTAAGGAGTTCTGTGCTCCCGGCAGAAACCTTGCCTGAAGACTTAGTTGTAAACTGAGAGCAGTCTCCCACAAAATCATTGCTTGCCTGCATAGAGGATAAGAATGTGTTCCCCCTTGCTTGTTGATGTACCACATGACAGTTTTGTTGTCTGTTAGAATCAACACCTGCCCTGGAAGAAGTAAATCCTTGAAAGCTAGTAATGCAAACTGGACTGCTAACATCTCCTTCAAGTTGATATGTAGATGCTGTAGTCTGACAGGCCACTTGTCTTGTATCCACTTTCCGTTTAGATGAGCTCCCCAAGCTTTGTCTGAGGCATCTGTCGTTAGAATTTGACTCGCCTCTGGCGGGGTCACAGAGAGTCCCTTGTTTAGGTGACATTCCTGAGCCCACCACAAAAATTCCTTTTGAATGCAAGGTATTATTTGAATGACAGTGTCCAGATGCTGGCAGTGCTGTGTCCATACATTTTTGAGATACCATTGCAACTTCCTCATATGCAGTTTGGCATTGGGAAGCACCAGAATACAAGATGCCATGAACCCTAAGGCTTGAAGGACTGTCCTTGCAGTCAGCCCGGACTGAAGAGATAGATGATGGAAGTAAAGGGAAAGATTCTTTTGTTTGTCCGGGGTTAGAAAGGCCATCTGGGATGCTGTATTCAGGAGACCATGTCTTGAGAGGGTACTAGACTGGACTTTATTTCGTTCACAGAATACCCCAGGCATCTTAGCACTGCTATCACATATTCCAAATGACGAAGAAGCTCGTCCCTTCCTTGAGCCAGAATCAGGCAATCGTCCAAATAAGGATAGATTTGTATTCCTTTTAGCCTGAAGAAAGCTATCACTGGAGCCAGAACTTTCGTAAATACTCTGGGCGCAGTAGATAAGCCAAAGGGCAATGCAGAGAACTGATAGTGAGAAGTCCCAGTCCGAAAACGCAGATATTTCCTGCAACTTAGCCTGATAGGAACATGAAGGTAAGCCTCCTTTAGATCCAAAGTTACCATCCAGTGATCCTTGCCCAGTAGAGGTAAAAGCTGTTGTAACGTCAACATTTTGAACTTGGGAATGTCCAGATAAGTGTTGAGGATAGATAAATCCAAAATTGGTCTCCACGTGTTCCCCTTTTTTGGCACAAGGAACAGGCGAGAATAAAATCCTAGGCCCCTTTCTGGCATAGGAACCGGCTGTATGGCCCCTATTTGTAGTAACAGAGAAATTTGCTTGTGAGCCTCTATTCTTTGTTGAGGAGGAATGTCTGGCATGCCTTTGAAATGAGGCAAGGTATGGAAATAAAACCTGTAACCGTGATGTATGATATCCAGTACCCATCTGTCTTGGGTAATCAAACTCCAATTTTCTTTGAAAAGTGCCAACCTTCCTCCCAAAGGTGCTGCCAGGCGAGAAGGTTCTGGCTGCTGAAAAGGTAGGTCATTGGGTCTGTTTACGAAAGGACTGACCCCTGCCCTCACCCGAAGACTGTGCAGGAGAACTCCCTGTTCTAGGCCTGAAAGAGCCCTGACCTCTGCCGCTGCCACGTCTAGATCTACCCCTAGACTGGGAATCATAAGAAGGATACGTCCACCCTTTAGTAGGCCAATTTCTACTAAACTTTGGAGGCTGAACCTGCAAAAAATCTTTAACAGTCTGCATAGACTTAGCCTTGTCTTCCATTTTCTTTAAAACTGCCTCAACAGGAGAACCAAACAAGACATCAGATTGCAAACGGGCATCCAAAATCCTAGTTTTAACATGGTCAGATAAATTTTGATCCCTCAGCCAGGCATGCCTGCGAAGAACTGACCCAGTGGCAGCCACCCTAGACGAGGCCTGAACAGCATCAAAACCACATTGCAAAGAATGCTTACCCACCTGTTCAGAAACATGCACTAAATCTTGTAACTCTTTACAATCAATACCTTCCGCCAGAGCATCAACCTTAGATTTCAACTGTGAAAGGAGATAATTTTGATATTTCAACATGTGAAACTGGCAATTCAAAGCTCTCATGGCTAGAGTGGAAGAAGTATAAACTTTCTTTCCCCACCTATCCAAGGCCCTGGCCTCTATCTGCCGGAACTGGATTCTTGACAACAGAAGCCTTAACACCCTTAGGCCCCTGGCTAACAGTTTCTGGGTCTGCCCTAGGACTCTTAAAGAGATACTTATGAGCTTCAGGCACCCTGTAATACCTATCCGGTTTAACAGGAGCAGGAGGCAAAGAATCAGGATTAAGAGAAGCCTCTGCAAACACATCTTCCACCACATTCAGAACAGGAGGTATAGCTAAAGGCCTATGCTGGGGTAAAAACAAAAATTCCCTAAGCCTTTTCCTGGAATCAGAGAAATCCTGACCTTCCCATTTAAAATGCTCTCTCATGGAGTGAAGGGTCTCTGAAAAAGAAAAATCTTCAGGAGGAGAAGCAGAAGGAGTAGAATCATCCACATCAGAATCAGAATAATGAGAATACTCCTGCAAGTCTTCAGCCGAAGACTCAGACACATCCGAAGCCTGCTCATAATCCCCCAACACAGGTTCCATCCTAGGCCTCTTATCAGGAAGAGGCATAGAGCCTCTAATCAAAGTAATTAAATCTTCTGCCATTTTAAGCATGTGCTTCTTGGGCACTGAACCTGAAGAACTAGGATTGACACCCACAGAAGCAAAACTAGACCTGCTTCTAGGAGAAGCCTTGGAAGCAGAAAGAGAAGGCCTAGACACCTTAGGAAGGGAGGGGAGTACAGTTACCTGAGAAGCCCCTACAGCCTGACCTGCCTCCTGGGAGGCCACATCCTGTAAAAACACAGTTTCTCCCTGGGACTCGAGAGGCCTCCGTCGGAACCACCGGTTCCACTGACGCCTCTAAAGAACCGGCGTCCAGTTCGGAAGACTCCTCTAACCTAGGTTTAACTGCCTTGTCCTTGCGCTTCTTTGAGGAAGCCGGCGTCGGAGCATCCGACGGCATATTGTAATTGCACCGCTTCCCAAAGACCAACCTGGCACAATCCAACCTACGCTTTATAGTGCGTTTATTAAACCTAGCACAAAAGCGACACCCAACAACGTCGTGCTCAGGTCCTAAACAAGGTATACACAAATTATGGTAATCCCTATGCGGTATCTGTTTCCCACAAGAAATACAGTTATTCACTTTTTCTGACATCCGGTAAACCACTGAGGCAAGAAAAAACCAAAATATTCTAACGGGTACTTAACCAACTCTGACTTCGGTCTGAAACTCCGAATTCGAAAAATTTCAGAACGCCGAACGGCACTTGCAACACTGCTTCTGCATCGGACCATGCGGCAAAAAAGACTGAGGATATGACGTTGGTCATGCGCATTTGTACCCTGACGTTCTGATGTCAGTCAAATGCGCCTTGACCGTCAGCTTTATACTCTGATATTCGGGCCGACCGAGGGACAGCGGACTACCCAAGTGTTAGGACTGCAGCAATGTGAGATGAAGAACATCGAAAATAACTGTCTACAAAAAGAGCTCTACGGCGGCAAATGGTTCTCATTAAATAGGGCACAGAACCAGCAATGGACGTCGTGGTCTGGGGCTAAACAAGTGATGCAGTAAGAATTAAAGTCTCAATGTGGGATCTGCTTTCCACAGCCACAGAAGTAGCTTTTTCGGACATTGGTTGGAGCAAGAAAAAGGGACCCCAACGGGGTACTTAGCTTTAAACGTTTTCAGCTGAAATTCCACTTCTGGTAGCGACCGACCAGCACTCGTGCGAACTGCTTCTGCTACAGTGTCCACGGCAAGAAAGACTGATGTAATGATGTCGGCTGCCCTGCTTTATAGTACTTTATAGTACTGACAACCTGATGTCAGACTGCAGGTAACAGCAGCCAGCGCACTCAAACAATGACTTCGGTATTCGGGCCGGCTGTGGACTACCGCAGCAGAGACCACCACAGGTGATGACTGCAGCAGTGAAACGCAGATCTGTTACAGACCTAGTTTTCTTCAGCCTTCATGTTTAATCAGAGAACAGCAGGCGTGATGAGCACATCTTTACTGAAGTATATGATTTAGACATTTGTTTCACTAATAGGGGTTTCAGTGGTTAGTAGAAACATATGCAAAGTAAGAAAATCACTGGGAACTGCTGCTGTACGAACACAATAAATATTTATTAAAACACTGAGAGTAAAAAACAACAAAGTGAGCGCTTTCGGGCTAAACCCTTCATCAGACAAAATAAGAAGTTATGTACCTACCATAACGTTCCATGTTAGTTGTCTTCTCTCGCCTTCTTTCTTGCTTGATGGGTTCGGAGCCGATCCTCTGCTCCGACTCGGCACTTGCTAAGCTCGAGAGTCACTTTTACCAGCTCGAGGCAGCCCCATATCCCATGATGCAAGGCGGTAAGTACCCAGATCTCGTTTGATGACAAAGGGCAATAGCACCAAGCATAAATACTTCCCAAAGGAAGAAAGAAAGCCTACAGGATGAAAGAAGGACCAGTTCTGAATGGTCTTCAGCATAACAATCTCTTGTAGAAAGGTCTGTCCAGGCCTGGGGGAAGGAGGGAGGGTCGAAGAAAGAAGGCGAGAAGACAACTAACATGGAACGTTATGGTAGGTGCATAACTTCTTAATGTTAAGTTGTCAATCTCGCCTTCATTCTTGCTTGATGGGACCGCGTCCCTAGCACCTTTATCCTGGGTGGCTCAACGGAACAGACTCTTGAGGACTGTAGAGCCAAAACTGGCTCTGTCCCTGGAGGCCAAGTCCAATTTGTAATGGGAAACAAAAGTATGAGAAGTGGCCCAAGTGGCCGCTGCACAAATAGTGTCTAAAGGAAGTCTAGCTTGAAAGGCTGTAGAAGTAGCTAAGCTCCTAGTTAAATGTGCTTTAGGTTTTGAGCACAGCTGTTTTCCCCTGAGCAGATAAATTTCAGAGATGACAGAAGAAAGCCATCTAGATAAAGTCACTTTAGAGACAGGAAGGCCTTTCCTGTTATCCGCATAGGAAACAAAGAGTTGATCGGATTTCCTAAATTGTTTAGTTCTGTCCAAATAATATCTGAGTTGGCGGTGGACATCAAGATAATGTAATTTGTTCCGATCTGTTTGAATAGTTTGGAAAAAATACAGGGAGATCAATGGATTGATTCAAATTAGCCTTTGAGGCGACCTTAGGCAAAAAGGTCGGATTAGTTCTCAATGATACTCTGTCCTTGTGAAAGACCAAATAGGGGGGGTCGAACCGAAAGAGCATGAAGTTCAGACACCCTCCTGGCCGATGTAATAGCTACTAGGAATAATGTTTTCCAAGAAAGAAATTTTAGGAGCAAGAAACAGCTGGCTCAAGGGGAAGAATCAAGGATGTCAGCACTAAATTTAGATCCCATTGAGGAGGAGGATTCCTGATTGGAGGCTTTAGCAGGAAAATTCCTTTCAAGAAGGCTTTACAAAGCCTATGGGACATGATATTGTGATCTGCAATCCCGACATGAAAGTTCGAGATAGCAGCCAGTTGAACTCTAACTGTGGAAGAAGAGGAGCCTGCATGAAAAATCTCCGCTAAGAAGTCCAAAACTGCCTGAACTGGGGCAGTGAAGGGATCGATATTCTTGGCTTTAGCCCAATAAGAGAAACGTTTCCATTTGCTTGTATAAACCCTCCTGGTAGAGGATTTTAAAGAAGCTACTATGATGTCTCTAAGAGGGTTAGAGATCAAAGGAAGCCTGGCTAAGGAAGGAAGTGGAGCAACCATGCTGAGAGGTTGAGAGAAGGGATAGACCGGTGCAGCTGACCGGATTGGTGAACCAGAAGATCTGGCACTGGGTCCAGATGCCATGGCTGCACCAAAAGGTGACGGAGGAACGGAAACCAAATTTGTCGGGGCCAATAAGGAGCAATGAGAATCATTTTGGCTCTCAAAACGGTAGCTTTCTGGATAACCTGAGGGATTAGACGAAAAGGAGGAAAAGCATAAAGAAGTCCCTGGGGCCAATCCTGGGTCAGAGCGTCTCTGGGGGGATGGCCTGACAGAGGGAAGAGAGAGAAGTCTGGGCATTTGCTGTTTTGGGGAGTAGCAAAAAGATCGCAACATAGGCGACCCCATTCCAGAAAAATCTCCTCCACTATAGATTGCTTGAGAGACCACTCGTGAGGCATGAGAATAGCTCTGCTCAATCTGTCCGCTAAAATGTTGGTTTTTCCCAGGGATGTGCGTTGCTACCAGAAACCGATGAGAGGAGATCGCCCATTGCCACAGTCTGAGCGCTTCTCGACACAAGGGGTAGGACTTGGTTCCGCCCTGTTTGTTGATATACCAAACTACAGACATGTTGTCTGTGTGGACTGCAATTGTCCCTACAGGAAGAGAGTCGTTGAGGGCTTGCAATGTTAAAAGCACTGCTCTCATCTCTAGGACATTTATGTGCAGGTGGTACTCGAACGGTTGCCACATCCCATGAACCATCCTGTCCTGATAATGCCCCCCCCCCACCCGATCAGGGAGGCATCCGTGGTGACAGTGGCTACTGGGGATGGGGGTACAAAGTGTCTGCCTTGGTGAATCTGGGGAGAAGTGATCCACCAAGCAAGATGATTTTTGCAAATCTGTGTCACCAGAATGTGGTGACGCATTGGAAGTTGTTGGTAAGACCACTGAGTGAACAACATCCACTGAAGAAGGCGCATGTAGAAGCGAGCCAGGGGAAGAAGAGTAATGGCCGCAGCCATGAGACCTAATACTTTTAGAACCATTCTGGCCTGTACCTTCTTGCTGGCTAGAATGATCCTGACATGACTTTGAATGTCTGAAACTCTTTGGTCTGTAAGGGTAGCTGACATCCGAACAGTGTTTAAGTTTGCGCCTATGAAAGTAATAGACTGGCAGGGCAATAAGGATGACTTTTCGAAGTTGATCGAGATGCCCAAATGAGAACAAAGATTTAGTGTGTAATCCCTGGCTTGAACAAGCTGATGCCTGGTGGTGGCTGACAGGAGCCAGTCGTCGAGATACGGAAACACCTGGAATCCTTGACGTCTCAGGTGAGCCGTGACCACTGCCTCCAAGGAGGGACAGCCGGGCAACATCTCAGGGATGCTGAAAGGGCTTGTCAGAGAGAGACTCTGTTTCCCTGGTTATGTGCCTTTAATTATTAATTGAATAGTTTGTATTAGGACAACCCACAGAAAAAGGTGTTTTTTTTCTGAGTACTGATTGGTGTAAGTATTTTTTAAAAATGAGATGTTTGTAAGAGCACTTTTTTGTCTGATGAAGGGTTTAGCCCGAAAGCGCTCACTTTGTTGTTTTTTACTCTGTGTTTTAATAAATATTTATTGTGTTCGTACAGCAGTAGTTCCCAGTGATTTTCTTACTTTGCATTTGTTGATAATTGGAAGCACTGGGATTAGGCTAAGCACTAGCTTTCTTCTTGGTTAGTAGAAACATCCAAGTCCTTTTCTGTTTTATAAGTGCTCAGGTGTTAAGTTTTGCTTGCTTCAGATTGACAAACTGTAACTAGCCCCGCATAATCATAATGGAGCTCTATTAAATGCCTTTTGACTTTGTTCCACTAATGTTTAGTGCAGCAGATGGGGAGAAGTAAAGCTGGAGATGGAAGGCTGCTCCTTTCAACTTCATAATCTCTGGGGAGCCACTGTAAATTAGTTAATATACTGCAAGATGCATTAAATGCAATAGGGATGCATTAAATGCAATTGGGATGGGAGCCCTCCCTGCCTCCTACAAGTACCTACAGTGTCAAACTCCAGCCAATAAGCAGGGCTTGCCCTCTTATTCAGTCCCAAGATGTATGTCAGGAATAAGCTGGATATTACATGAAGACATGGAGAAACAGACTTGGAAGAGTTAGGCCTACACCTCACATCATACAAAGTTTCTAGAAGTGTTATTAGTGCCCATGCAAGAACTCTGGCGAAGGTGAGTGGTAACTTGATGCGGGATACCTTTGAACATGCAAAGGTGCTGAAGCAAACTGCAAATTAGTGCTAAAGTACCTCTCGTTAATTTTAAAGACTTTAAAATTTCACAAAATATCATTCATCCAATGCATTAATTCCCCCAGTGGTTAATCCTAGGGCATTTTAATGCCCATTAATGAAAAGTCTAAACCAAACCTGCAAGACTTATCAGGCTTGTCTAAACAGCTTCAGGTTCACTCTGCTACTTTCAACTGCAACCCCTAAATTTGGATAATCGGGGAACAATCTTTCACCTTTCGCTTTAGACCAGGGATTTGATGGTGGGGAACCCAACTCCAGCTCAAGAGCATAAAGTCCACTTCAAGCTCAGACTTCCTGTCTGCTTGTTGGTATGGACCTGGACAAAATGTCAAGACTTTACGGATGTACATCTTATGCTCTATCCTTGAGCAGGACACTGCATGACAGTTCAGATGCATTTGCAGTAGCTTACAAAATGAGTGAGCTGTATCTGATCTGCTGACTTACTTCCCAGACTCCAAAATTCAATCCTTGCCTTAAATCAGTTCCAGGTGGTCTAAAGATGGGAGCAGAGAGCAAGCACGACAGGGGGCATATGCCCCAGGAAAGGCAACCCAAACAGCCAAAGCACCCTCTCCATACACTAAACCCAAGAGGCAACGGGCAGGTTAGAAGTGAAGTTAAAAAGGACAGGATATAGGGTACAATGCCCCAAACCCTGGATGGCTAATTACAGGGAGGATGGAAGAAGCACTGCAACAAAATTATACTGAGCTGCTACACAACTGTCATTGCTCACTGCTGCAATAGTGATTACATGATTCTCAAAGACTGTGGACCAGTGGGTGGCTAGCTTTAAGGTGGTGCTGGCTGCAGTAACCCCTATAAGGAAAGCTATGGCAATTCCTGTCAAAATACTAGAACAAATGTTCTAGGTTAAAACACCTGGAGAGACAAATTATGTTGCTGCACCCAAGATGGTCTGTCCCTTAAAAGAAAAGCAGAAGCAGCTGCTGGGAACTGGGCTTGTGTACTAAAAATTCCTGACATCAAAAAGGAAAGCAAGCCAGCCATTTAGGCATGGCCTGTTAAGAAATGCCTGACATCCCTACCATTTGTAAAAGACTGGCCTGATTTCCATTCAGCTTTAGTCCTTTCAAAGTAAAATCTCAGTTGCTTGGACTATATCCATGGGGGGCAGAATATTGGGAAGTTATGGGCCTGATGTACATAGTTGTGCCTGCACTCAATGCAGAGAATTAAGGCTATAAGCTCCTAAGCTGCTTCCTGTGGTCTAGGGTTGGATTCCCTCAGCCTCCATTTGTCTACTGTACAAATCTGACTAAGTCACTTAAATGGAGAAGTCTGAGAAACTCTCCATCAGTCTTGGACCTCAAGCCTATCTGAAGAGTCACTGAGCATAAAAGTAAGACAGTCCCTGTGGAATATTAATTATGGGTGGCTTGAACATGGGTAGTTAAGGAAGCATGCAGTCCAGGAGTTTAGACAAAATAACCACATCACTATACAGCAATTGGGAAAAAAAGTGACTTGGAAATCCAAGATTGAAGATATCAACCCTATATGACAGGAAATAGCCAGATAACTGTTCATAGCCTTAATCCTCTGTGCTGTCGGACTGATTCGCCTGCAACTCTGATAGCCTCCTGACATATGCAATAAGCCAATAAACTTTCCAGCTCAAATATCGGAGGGGTACAGCATCCCCTTGCTCAAAGGGTGTCAGTTAACGTCACAGATATACAGATGGTTACCAAGTCAGCAACCCGGGGGGGGCTTTCTAAGTCTAGCCAGGTTATCCTGAAAGAATGACTATGCCCTAGGGTTGGGGAGGGTGGCCTAATGGTTAAGGTGTTTGCCTTACAAACATAAGGTGTAGGGTTCGAGTCTCACAAGGGATAATTGGCTAGGCTTAAAATGGCTCGCAAGCGCAGTTAGCTTAGTACTGATCCATGAACCTATGAACCCTGTATCCAAATAGGACATTGAAGGGCTGACACTTATAGGCCACCTCTGTTCACCAGCAGGTTCTGTTTAAGTCAGACAAAATTCATGTCCTTAGACCTTGTATTTCTGACAACGATTTACAAATATGCTGGAGATTCATAAGTGGATTTATAAATGCCTTGTAAGCCAGGCATAGATCACCACTCAGCAATCTACAGGAGACTACTAGCAATCTATATACTAGGTAGAGGGAAAGGGCTTAATATCGCTCTGCATAAAGCAGGTCGGTTATGCCTTGAATTCATTTTATAAGGAACCTTCAAGGTTGCTCTAGTTGCTGCACATACCTGGTCAGTAATATACCAAAGAGCACTGCACTGCACTCTGACTAGTCTGATTAAGGGTACAGTGGGATAATGACCTCTTTGGACCTAGAAGCCATGACCTTATAACATGCAGAACTTAAAAAAGATCCTCACCACTGTGGGGCAACATACTGGTGTAAAGTAAGGACCTCTACATGCATACACATACCTCACCACTGGGGTCAACTCTTAGGGGCGTATTAGCAACATGGTAGCTAAATGAGATAGTAGACTTCAAAGTCTGCTTTCAGAAGTACACAACTGCCGATGCCTGAAACACTCCATCCAATTTCTTCTGGATGAATTATGCCCAAGTATGACGTCAGTTTTCCTGGTAAAAGCTGTACACATTTAACCCTACCAAGAGTTAAAACCTTCATAAGCAAAACTACACTTAAAATGTTTACAAAAGATACAATCCCCAAACAATTCAAGTCTACAAAACATCTAGAACCACAGTTTCCCAAATTTCAGTAACAAAGAAATAAATATGAAAATGGGTATCTTATCCCCCAGTGGGGCACTTATCTTTACAACGTTCTCCTGGAGCTCTAGAACCAAAGGCTGGCTTATAAGTGTCTACACATTTGGCCTCCTACAGCAAAGATGGCACAGATCAGCATTTTTACATGGGAGTCACTTTGTAGGAAAGATGCATGCCTGTGCACCTGTGTAACAGAACTATGTATGTACATCAGCCAGAAGCCATTCCCTACATCTAATGCATTCTACAACAGTAATGCATATAAACTGCAGTTGCACCCCACTTACTATCATTGCAGATGGCAGAGTAGATCAATGTTGAAATATTAAGCCTTACAACTTCCTGACATGCAGAAGCCCTCAACAGGCCCATTTTCCAAAGTCTAGTGTCCCAAGCCAACAGATGCTCAGTGACGAACATCCAGATGTCAAGGTATAAGGGCAGCATCTGTCCGCGCCATCTTCAGGTCTTTCTAAGGCAAGAAAAGCAATTTGATGCCAGAGGACAGCATGACCCTCCCCAGCTGCCTGATCTTCAAACACAAAGGTAAATGAAGCATAAGGACAGTTTAGAAGAGCAAAAGAAATTGTACATAGAAGTAGTAACAGATGGTCCTACATAAAGTACAGTTGTGTATCTACCATAAATGTAGATGTTCGAGTGTATTCACTGTTGCAGTCATTACACTTGGGTTATCCTGCTGGAAGGCTACCCACAATCGGCCTGAATTCCAAAGTCTAGGTCCGGCGTCGGTTGCTGTCACCATTTTCTTCAGTTTTTCTTGCCCCAGATGTCAGGTGCCCCCAAAATTGGTAGGCTAAAAATTTATGCCAATAAGTATGCATGCAAAAACAAACATCTCCTTCATATACAAGCAAATACACCACATAGGTTATATAGGATACAGAAGTACAGACAAGTCTCGGCAAAGAAAAGGGGGATGGTGGGTGGGTAAAGTACAGTTTTGTACCTACCATAAATGTAGATGTTAGAGTGTACACCCTGCTGCAGTCATCACACTTGTGTTATCCTGTCATCAGGCAGTCCCGCAGTCGGCCCGAATTCCAAAGTCTTGGTCCGGCGTCGGTTGCTGTCGCTTCTTCCCTGACGTCAGTGCGCCAGGGGTATATATGATGTATCAGACGCCATTTTCTTCAGTTTTTCTTGCCCCAGATGTCAGGTGCCCCCAAAAAGGTGGTCAGTAAATAGTACCAATCAAAAAGTTTAGCACAAACAAAACATCCATCCAGCTACAAGCAAATACATCACAAAGGTAGCATCAGGTTGTAAGGTATTGTAAAGTTTTAGTTAGGTCAGAGGGGATGGAAGAAGGGTAACCTGGACTGCAGCAGGGTGCACACTCGAACATCTACATTTATGGTAGGTACAAAACTGTACTATGTTCGTGTTACCCTGCTGCAGTCATCACACTTGGGTAGAATCCCAAAGCTAAGGATGGGAGGTGGAGTCAAACAGGGTTAGAGGAGGCTAGAAGGCCCTGCAGTGGCAAAGCCAGCTCTAGTCTTAGAGTAAAGTGGTAAGTGGTAGTGTTTGGTGAAGGTGTGTACTGAACTCCATGTTGCAGCTTCCAAAATATCCTTGGTTGGCACCCCCCTGAGGAAGGCTGTAGATGTAGCTGCTGCCCTGGTAGAGTGGGGCCTTATGGTAGCAGGAACTGGTTTTCCATGGTGGGTGTAGCAAAAATGAAAGCAATGTCCCATCCATTTGGAAATGGTCTGTTTTGATATAGCCTTCCCTTGTGAAGCTGCAGAATAGGATACAAAGAGCTGGCCAGATTTTCTGAAAATGAGACGTTATGTACCTACCATAACGTTCCATGTTAGTTGTCTTCTCGCTGGATGGGTTCGGAGCTGATCCTCTGCTCCGACTCGGCCTATACTAAAGCTAGAGAGCTAATTTTACCGGCTCGAGGCAAAACTATATCCCATGATGCTAGGCGCTAACTACCCAGATCTCGTTTGGTAGCTGAGAACATAGCAATTTTAGCCTCCCAACCCAAGGGAGAGAAGGAAAGGGGGAAAAACTACCTGGGCCACTACCTGAAACTATAGTTACCCAAGTATAACCAGTTTAGGTTTCAAATTATGAAGGGTGAAGACCCTGATAAAAGGGAAATCCTTTCGGTCTATCCAGGCTAGGGGGATGGTGGGTGGGACGCAAGAAAGAAGGCGAGAAGAAGACAACTAACATGGAACGTTATGGTAGGTACATAACTTCTCAATGTTAAGTTGTCAATCTCGCCTTCATTCTTGCTGGATGGGACCGCGTCCCTAGCCCCTTCATCCCGGGTGGCTCATTGGAACAGGCTCTTGAGAATGGTGGAACCAAAATTTGCCCTGCTTCTGGAGGCCATGTCTAATTTGTAGTGTGTAATAAAGGTATGAGGAGAGGCCCATGTGGCTGCTGAACAAATGGTATCCATTGGCAATCTAGCTTGAAAGGCTGTTGATGTAGCTAAAGCTCCGGTTGAATGGGCTCTTGGCTTAGAAGGTAATTCTTTACCTCTGAGTTGATAGATATAGGTAATCACAGAGGACAGCCATCTAGACACGGTTACTTTGGATACAGGAAGGCCCTTTTTACCTTCCGCATAGGACAGAAAACCTGTTCAGATTTCCTAGCTTGTTTAGTTCTGTCCAGATAACGGAGCTGACGATGAACGTCCAGATAATGCAGTTTTTGCTCTGCCCTGTTAGAATAATTAGGAAAGAAAACTGAAAGATCGATAGATTGATTTAAATTTGCCTGAGAAGCCACCTTGGGCAAAAAGGATGGGTTAGTTCTGAGAGAAACCCTGTCTTTGTGGAAAACTAGATAAGGAGGACGAATGCAAAGGGCATGGAGTTCTGATACTCTCCTAGCAGAAGTTATGGCAACTAGGAAGAGAGTTTTCCAAGAGAGCAACTTTAAAGAAAAGGAAGCCGCAGGTTCAAAGGGAGGAAGAATCAAGGATGTTAAAATCAAATTTAAATCCCACTGTGGTGAGGGGATCTTTGATTGGGGGTTTGAGTAAAAAAGATACCCTTAAAGAAGGCTTTACAAAGCTTGTGGGACATGATGCTGGAATCCAATAGGCCTATGTGAAAATTTGAAATGGCCGATAACTGAACCTTTACAGTAGAGGATGAAGAGCCTGAATGAAAAATTTCCGCTAGGAAATCTAGGACTGACTGTATAGCAGCAGTGAAGGTATCTATATTCCTAGCCCTTGCCCAGAAGGAAAAACGCTTCCATTTACTAGGATAAATCCTTCTGGTAGAGGACTTAAGGGAAGCTACAATATCATCATGGACAGAATTGGAAATCAGGGGAAGCCTGGCTAAGGATGGAAGTGGAGCAACCAAGCTGTGAGGTTGAGAGATTGGAGGGACTGGTGCAGCCGCCCTGACTGGTGGGCCAAAAGATCTGGCACTGGGTCCATATGCCAAGGCTGCTCCAAATGGTAATGATGCAGGAACGGGAACCATATCTGTCGAGGCCAAAAAGGGGCAATGAGGATCATCCTGGCTCTCAAGGTGGTAGCTTTCTGAATCAACTGAGTGATTAATGGAAAGGGAGGAAAGCGTATAGAAGTCCCAGAGGCCAATCGTGGACTAGAGCGTCTCTGGGGGGATGGCCTGGAAGGGGAAAGAGGGTGAAGAAGTCGAGACACTTGCTGAAAAATCTCCTCCGTTACTGATTGCTTGAGAGGCCACTTGTGTGGCATGAGAATAGCTCTGCTCAACCTGTCCGCTATGATGTTGGACTTCCCGGGGATATGCGTTGCTATCAGAAACCGCTGAGAAGAGATCGCCCATTGCCAAAGTCTGAGTGCCTCTCCACTCAGGCGACAGGACTTGGTTCCGCCCTGCTTGTTGATATACCACACTACGGACATATTGTCCGTCTGAATTGCAATAGTCACTAAAGGAAGAGTGTCTTGGAGGGCCTGCAATGCCAAAAAGCACTGCTCTCATCTCCAGGACATTTATGTGCAGGTGGCATTCGAAAGGTTGCCATGTGCCCTGGACTGTCCTGCCCTGAAAATGCCCCCCCCCCCACCCGATCAGGGAGGCATCCGTTGTTACAGTGGCGACCGGAGGGGAAGGAACGAATGGTCTGCCCTGAAGGACTTGAGGGGAGACCATCCACCAAGACAGATGTTTCTTGCAAGATAGTGTTATGATTTTGTGTGTCAAAGGAAGCTGCTGGAAGGACCACTGGGAGAAGAGCATCCACTGAAGGAGCCGCATGTGAAAGCGAGCAAGGGGAAGTAGCGTGATGGCTGCCGCCATGAGGCCCAACACTTTTAGAACAAACCTGGCCTGGATTCTTTTGCTCTGAAGGAGGATATGAACATGATTTCGAATATCTAAAACTCTTTGCTCGGTTAATTTTGCAGAGAGCTGTATGGTGTCCAAGGTGGCGCCTATGAAGGTAATAGACTGACAAGGCAACAAGGCAGACGTTTCAAAGTTTATGGAAATACCTAGCCCTTTGCAAGTTTGAATGGTGTAATCTCTGGCAAAAAGAAGCTGATGCCTGGCATCAACTGGGACACCCTTAGTTAAAAATTGTTTATCTGACGGGGCTATGATAAATTTGGAGGGCCTCCGTGGGGTGGGTTCCGTCGTATCAGGGGCCGTCCACACCTTCCGTGCCACCACTTCCATGAGGGGGTCAAAAGGCAGAGACACCCAGGAGGTGGAAGGGCGAGAACCAGACACCTCCAGGTAAACAGACTCGTCCTCGGAAGGATTGAGGGTAGACCAGTTCCCCCCCCTGCTTGAGGATTTCAAGGATGTCAGAAAAGGAGACATCCTCAGAGGGGGACCGTGGGGACCCTTCCGACTCATCCAAGTCGGTATCAGATGTAATGGACTCAGGGGAGTCCACATGCTTCCTCTTACATGTCCTCTTTCGAGGGGGTTCACCTGACGGATCAGGGGAAGCCTTGGAAGAGGAGGATATTTCCAATGGGGAAACCTGAGGCGTTGGATCTCTACGGTTGGGAATGAGAGAGTGGGTAGAGACCACAGCAGGCACTGCAGTAGGAGGAGCTGATGGAGCTGACCGCGGAGCAGGCACAGGGGCCAGTTCGCTCCTCATGACCTCGAAGGCGCCCCTATCAGGCAGGACAGAGGGCTCCTGTTCCGAAGAAATAGGAACCCCAGCCGGCACCGAGAGGGACGGCTCCGAAGCAGATGTCGGGGCCGAACTCACCAGCGTCGAAGCTCCGAGAGGGAGAATGGGTTCGGACAAGGGTCCGATGCCACTCGCCCCCTCGGAGCCGACAAGGGAGTCTTAAGCGCCCGGATCCCTCCATGGATGGGACCATGGAAGAGATCGAAGCCGAAGGGGGAAGTATCGGCTCCGATATCACGATGGTCATGGCTACGAGGAGCTCCGGCCTCAGGCAGAGTCGGAGGAGGAATCGAAGATGGCATGGGTAAAGCCACTGTGTTGAGACAGGCTGTGAAGCATTTGGGCCAGTGCCTGAGACTTTAGGAGTCTGCTAACCACCCTCACAAGGTCATGGTCAGCAAGCCTGGAAGACCGAGAGGAATGGCTCAGATGGCTCCGCTCCGAGAGCAAAGGCGACCTCGGAGCCAAGTGAATGGACTCTAGGGACGGAGACCTAGATCTTTTGCGGGTGGAAGATGGCACCGAGACTAGTGGTGCTGATGGAGCCAAAGACGCGTCGGCTCCGACCGGAGCCAACTTAGGAGACAGAGTCTTTGAGGCGCAGAAAACTGCAACATAGCCATATCGGCTCCAGCCGGAGCCGATCGTGACGCAGTAGGTGAGCCACCAGCCGAAGGCTTGGAGCATGGAGCAGACGGTTTGGATGGCTTTGAAGGTTTACCCGGCAAGGACTTCGCCGGGGAACCTTTGGGCTTTAATAAGCCCCTCAAAATTAACTTATTCCTGCGCTCCTGGAGGACTCTTGGACTGAACGCATGACAAAAAGAACAAGAGTCCTGCAGGTGCAGGGGTCTCAGGCAATAAACACAAGTGTGACAGTGTCAGCGACATTTTCTGACAGCACGAGTCACACTTCTTGAAGCCTGAGACTTTAATGTCTTTAGACATTAAGGCTGTTAAAGAAGTAAATCTTCTTTAGAAGCTAAAACACACCTACACAAAGAAAAAATAAAGGTTAATAAACTAACGCACACCTAACTGTCCCAAAACAAGGGAATGAGAAAAAAACAGAAAGGGCCTAAGGCCTAACCTTAACAGAGGAGGAATATAACTTTGGGATTTAGGGATCAACCAAAAATGGGACCCAACGGGGTGGTATAAGTACTAGACTATATAAATTATAAAATAAAAGGGGAAAAATTCCTAAGAAAGGAGAAGAAAAATTTTTATTTTTCACTGGCCTGTGGAGCCAGTAAAATAAGCACCTCGCAAGCGAAAGCGGCAAACAAGATCTGGGCAGTTAGCACCTAGCATCATGGGATATAGGGTTGCCTCGAGCCGGTAAAATTAGCTCTCGAGCTTTAGTATAGGCCGAGCAAGAATGAAGGCGAGATTGACAACTTAACATCCTTAGTTTTATCAAAGTAGTAACGTAGTTGCCTGTGAATGTCCAAGGAGTATTTCTCCTTTGTTCTGTAGATTTGGAAAGAAGGTGAGTAAGTGGATGGTTCGATTTAGAGCCACACTGGATACCACCTTGGGCATAAAGGAGGGATTAGTTCATAGAGAAACTCTGTCTTGATGGAAAATGAGGAAAGGCTCTACTGCCATTAGTGCCTGAAGCTCTGAGACTCTCCTGGCTGAAGTTATTGCTAGCAGCAGGGCAGTCTTACATGATAAAAACTTTAGGTCAGCAGAGAAAGCTGGTTCAAAAGGAGGTAGCGTAAGTTTTTCCAGAACAAAGTTGAGGTCCCAGGTTGGTGTAGGTGCTCTCCTGGGGGGCCTAATGTTTTTGGCCCCTCTGAGAAACTTCCTTAGAAGCGGATATGAAAATAAGGGAGGATCCATGTTGTAGTGGGCTGAAATAGCTGAGGCGTGGATTTTAATAGATGAAAAAGAAAGTCCTTTGTGCAACATCTCAATTAAATACTATAGAATCTGAAACTGAAGGGTATTTTGGGGCCTTTAGCTTGGTTCCAGGCGCAAAACCTTTTCCATTTGTCCGAGTAGGCCTTCCTGGTGCTGGGCCTCCTAGCTTCCAGAATAACATCCATAACTGCTTGAGGAAGAGGAGCTGGCTGGTTGCTTAGGTGATTTGCCATGCAGCCAAATTTAAGGTTTTGAGCTGGCTGTGTAGAATCTGATTGTCTTGCTGTGTGAGCAAATGAGAAATTTGTGGTAAAATCTAAGGTGGGCCCTGGGTCATATTCCTTAGTAGTGGGTACCAGTGCTGGCATGGCCAGTCTGGGGCTATGAGTATCATTCTGGGTTCTCTCCTTCCTGACTTTCAGCAGCACCTTTGTGAGAAGGGGCAATGGAGGGAAGGCATACACTGTCAGGTTTTTCCAACTGAATGAGAGTGCGTCCACTTTCCAAGCTTGATGGTGAAAGGTCCTTGTACAAAATTTTATTAGCAGATAGTTTTGGGGGCTGGCAAACGGATCTGTCTGGGTGGCCCCATTTCTGAGTTATCATTGCAAATACTTGTGGATCCAGTTTCCACTCGTGGGGATCCATGATGTTTCTGCTGAGGTAGTCTGCCAATGTGTTCTTTTTTCCTAGCAGGAATTGAGCTTGTAGCTGAACTTCGTAAGCCAGTGCCGTGTTCCACAAGGTCATTGCTTGCCTGCATAGAGGGTAGGAGTGTGTACCCCCTTGTTTGTTTATGTACCACATTACTGTGGTGTTGTCCGTCCTTATTGTAAGCTGTCCTGGATGCAAGAGGTTCTTGAAGACTGTCAAGGCATTCTGTACAGCTAGCATTTCTTTTTGATTGATGTGCAGATTCCTTTGATCTGCAGTCCATATGCCTTGAATGCACTGTCCTGCCATGTGTGCCCCCCAGGCATAGTCCGATGCATCTGTTGTCAGTTTGCCTGGCTGGGGGCAAGGTGAAAGGCTGACCCCTGTTGAGGTGACATGCCTGTGACCACCATAGAAACTCTTGCTGAAGGCAGGGAATGAGATAGTGTCCAAGCTGTGGCTGTGTTGAGACCATACGCTTTTTAGGTACCACTGTAATTTCCTCATATGCAGCTTTGCAAATGGCATTAGTAGTATGCAAGATGCTGTGAAGCCCAAGGCCTGCAGAATTTTTCTTGCAGAGAGTTGGGTCTTTGTTGCCATTGTTTTGAAATATTGAGTCAGTTGTAGTTTGTCTGGCGTCAGATAAGCCATCTGGGCCGTTGTATTCAAGCTGGCACCCAGGAATGTCATTTTGTGAGGGTACTAGTTTTGATTTTTAGTTTACTGTGTACCCTAGGCAACTTAGATGTTTTACAAAAGCCAGATGTTGTAAGAGGATGTCCTTGCTTTCTGCTTGGATGAGACAGTCGTCCAGGTATGGGTATATTTGAATTCCTCTGTCTACAGTATGCAATTACTGGTGCCAGGCATTTTGTGAAAACCCTGGGCGCAGTGGATAGGCCAAAGGGCAGTGCAGAGAATTGGTAATGGGTTGAACCTGCAATGAAACAGAGGTATCTTCTGCAATTTTGTCTGATCGGGACATGCAGGTATGCCTCCTTGAGGTCCAATGTTACCAGCCATGCTTTCTTGCCCAACATGGGAAGAAGCTGCTGTAGTGTTAGCATCTTGAATTTGGGTACTTGTAAGAAGGCGTTTAGAATTGAAAGGTCCAGAATAGGTCTCCAAGCATTGTCCTTTCTGGGGACTAGAAAGAGTCTTGAGTAAAATCCTTGGCCTTGCTCCCATGTAGGTACCAAATGAATGGCTCATGTCCATGAGAGCTGGAATTTGTTTTAGTGCCTCTGCCCATTGATTTTGTGGCAGGTTTGGCATTCCTCTTTTCGTTGGCAAGGTGTGGAAATGGAATCTGTATCCTTGTGAAATAATGTCTAGGACACATTTGTACTTTGTGACGATGCGCCAGTTGTCTGAAAAAAGTGCTAATTTTCCTCCCAAGGGAGCTGCCAAGAGAGTTTTGCTTGGCCACATGAGGTTTAAGTCATTGTGTTTGCCTTCTAGTAATTTGGGGCCTGTCTTCTCCTCCCTTCTGTGTTGCAGTGCCCCATTGTCGAGGTTTGTAGTGGGTTTGTGGTTGTCCTCTGCCTCTTGGGCGTCTGTATTTACCCCTCTGAGGTCTGTCAGTAGCTGGAAAGGACCAATTTTTTGTTGGCCAAATTTCTGTTGCAGCGAGGGGGCTGAACCTGCAAGAAATCTTTGACAGTCTGCATAGATTTTGCCTTATCCTCCATTTTCTTTAAGACTTCTTCTGCTTTAACTCCAAATAGGACATCCTGCTGTAACTCCAAATAGGACATCCTGCTGTAAAGGAGCATCTAGTAGCTTGGCTTTAACATGATCAGGCAGAGTTTTTGTTCCTTTAACCAAGCATGCCTACGTATAACGTACGCAGCAACAGCTGCTCTACAGGAAGCTTCCAAGGAATCAAATCCGCATTGTAAAGTATGTTTGCCCACCTGTTCAGCTGCATGCAACAGATCCTGCATTTCCTTCAATTCAGACTGTTGAGGGTGTGTGCTCATCTTTTGTCTTATTTGAGACATTAGAAATTGCTGGTATTTTAGCATGTGAAACTGACAATTTAGTGCTCTCAGAGCTAGAGTGGCTGAGGTGTAAACCTTTTCCCCCCACCTGTCTAGGGCTCTGGAGTCCCTTTCAGAGGGTACAGGATTTTTTGCAATAGAAGCCTTAGCCCCTCTGGGACCCTGGGAGATAGTCTCTGGGTCAGCAACAGGGCTTTAATAAAGGAATTTGTGGGAGTCAAGCACTCTAGAGTATCTGTCTGGTTTGGCTGGAGCAGAAGGCAGAGAATCTGGATTTAAGCTAGATTCTAAGTAAACATCATCCAGAATGTCTAAAACTGGGGGGATAGCAAGTGGTCTGTGCTGGGGGAGTAAAAGAAACACTGAGCCTTTTCTTTGACTCAGAGTAGTCCTGACCTTCCCAGTGAAAATGTTCCCTCATAGTATGTAAAGTTTCCCCAAAGGAGTAGTCTTCAGGGGGAGAAGCTGAGGGAATGGAATCCTCAGCATCAGAATCTTCATAAGGGGGAAAGGAGTAATCTTGTTCCTCAGAGGAGCCTGATGAAATAGACACTTGATCAGAGGAGGCATAATCTTCCTCTTGTCTAGGCCTTTTGTCGGGTGGGGGTTGGGAACCCCTGATTAAAGAGATCAAATCTTCAGCCATTTTCAGCATCTGTTTCTTAGGCATGGGGCCTTGAACTGGAGACTGAAGTGCAGTCTTTTTTGGTTTAAGAGGAGTCTTAAGCTTAGGATACGTTTTTATGGTGAGCGTAGTCGGTCTGAAGACACCTTCAGAAACCAAAGGTGTTTCTGCAGCACCAGCTTCTTTCTACAATGTTGGTAGGGCCTAAAGAAAATGGCTGCGTCGGCCTAGAACTCTCCGCCATAGGATCCGAAGCAGTCTCTGGTTTCAATTCTGCGGTAGCCAGGGGCTGCGTAGGCACCTCAGTGAAAACCAGTGAACCGGAGACCGGCACAGCTGAGGCCTCTGAGTCTGGCTTGGGTCTAGACTGCCTGTCCTTATCTTTGCGTTTTTTTGTGCACGCCGGTAGTCGGTTGCTCCGACGGCATGGTGTAATTAAATTTTCTACCGAAGTAGTGTCGTGCGAAATCAAAGCGTCGTTTTATAGTTCGCTTATTGAACCTAGCACAAAAGCGACAACCAGTGACATCGTGGTCTGGGCCTAGGCAAGGTATACAATAAGAATGAAAATCCTTATGAGGTATTTGCTTCCCACAAGAAATACAATTGTTAACTTTTCTGACATCGGTCTGAGGCAAGAAAATTTTCCCCAACGGGGTACTTAGCTTTATTGAAGACTTCGGATCTGAAATTATAGACTTCGAAAATCTCAGGAGTCGGCCAACCGGCACTTGCGAACTGCTTCTGCTTCGGGCACCGCGCAGCAAGAACGACTGAAGAAAATGGTGTCGGATGCATGATGTATACTCCTGGCGCACTGACGTCAGGGAAAAAGAGACAACAACCGATGCCGGACCAAGAGTTTGGAATTCAGGATGACTGCGGGACCACCTGACGACAGGATAACCCAAGTGTGATGACTGCAGCAGGGTAACCAGACGAACATCCTGGACTGCAACAGTGAATACACTCAAAGATCTACATTTATGGTAGGTACACAACTGTACTATGTTCGTGTTTCACTGTTGTAGTCATTACACTTGGGTTGAATCGCAAAGCTGAGGTAGGGTGGCTGGGTTTAAATACGATTAGAAGAGGCTATAAGGCCCTGCAAAACTGCAGTGGCAAAGCCTGCTCTGGATTTAGAGTAGAGGGGTAAATGGCAGTGCTTGGTGAAAGTGTGCACTGAACTCCAAGTTGCAGCCTCTAAAATGTCTTTGGTTGGTACCCCTCTGAGGAAGGCTGCTGAAGTGGCTGCTGCTATGGTAGAATGTGGCCTAATGTCCTCAGGGATTGATTTGCCATGTTGTGAAAAACAGAATCGATTGCAGTGGCCTATCCATTTCGAAATAGTCTGCTTTGAGATGGGCTTTCCTTGTGATCCTGCAGCATATGCCACTAAAAGTTGCTCAGTCTTTCTGAAAGCTTTAGTTCTGTCCAAAAAGAAGCGTAGCTGTCTGTGTATGTCCAAAGAATGCAGGAGTCTCTCACCCTTATTCTGTGGGTTTGGATAAAAAGTAGGCAAATGAATGGTTTGGTTAAGGGCCACACTGGACAATACCTTAGGCATAAATGTAAGGTTAGTCCACAGAGAAACCCTGTCTGGAAGGAAAATGATGAAAGGTTCCACAGCCATGAGAGCCTGCAACTCTGAAACTCCTCTTGCGGAGGTTATTGCAAGGAGCAGAGTTGTTTTCCAAGATAAGTACAGTTGTGTACCTACCATAAATGCAATTGTTCGAGTGTATTCACTGTTGCAGTCATTACTCTTTGGTTACCCTGCTGGCAGGCTACCCTCAGTTGGCCAGAATTCCAAAGTCTAGGTCCCACGTCAGTTGCTGTCACCTCTTCCTTGACATCAGTGTGCCAGGGGTATAAAAAGATGCAGCAGACAATTTTCTTCAGTTTTTCTTGCCCCAGATGTCAGGTGCCCCCCAAATTGGAAGGCTGAAAAATATGCCAATAAAATGCATGCAGAAAAATAACATTTCCTTCATCTACAAGCAAATACACCAAAAAGGTTGTATAGGATGGAGAAGTGCAGTTAAGTCCCAGCAAAGAAAACTGGGATGGTGGGTAACCTGGACTGCAACAGTGAATACACTAACATCTACATTTATGGTAGGCACACAACTGTACTATGTTCATAGTGTTTCACTGTTGCAGTCATTACTCTTGGGTTGAATCCCAAAGCTGAGGAAGGGCGGCTGGGCTAAAATAGGGTTAGGAGAAGCTATGAGGCCCTGCAGAAGTGCAGTGGCAAAGCCTGCTCTGGACTTGGAGTAAAGAGGCAAGTGGTAGTGCTTTGTGAAGGTGTGCACTGAACTCCAAGTTGCAGCCTCTAAGATATCTTTGGTTGCTACTCCTCTGAAGAAGGCTGCTGCTCTGGTGGAATGAGGCCTAATCCCCTTAGGCACTGATTTGCCATGTTGAAAATAGCAGAAATGGATGCAATTGCCTACCTATTTAGAAATGGTCTGTTTTGAGATAGCCTTTCCTTGTGATCCTGCAGCATACGACACAAAGTTGCTCAGTCTTTCTGAAAGCTTTAGTTCTGTCCAAGTAGAAGCGTAACTGCCTGTGTATGTCCAAAGAAAGCAGAATTTTCTCACCCTTGTTCTGTGTGTTGGGATAAAAGGTAGGCAAGTGAATGGTTGGGTTAAGGGTCACACTGGACACCACCTTAGGCATAAATGTAGGGTTTGTCCTCAGAGAAACCCTGTCTGGATGAAAAATGATGAACGTTTCCACAGCCATGAGTGCTTGTAACTCCAAGACTCTCCTTGCAGAGGTTATTGCTAGGAGCAGAGCCGTTTTCCATGATAAGAATGTAATATCTGCTGTTGATGCAGGCTCGAAAGGAGGTAGTGTCAGTTTTACCTAAACATAATTGAGGTCCCAGGCCAGAACTGGTGCTCTCCTTGGAGGTCTAATGTTTTTGGCCCCTCTAAGGTAATGCCTTAAGGGATGAGAAAAGACAGGTGGTTCCGTATTGCAATGGGCTGAAATGGCAGAGGCATGAATTTTATTTGATGAGAAAGAAAAGCCTTTGTTTACCATCTCAGTTGGGTATTGTAAAATCTGAGGGATATTTGGTACACAAGTGTCACTGCCTTGTTCCTGGTTCCAAGCACAGAATCTCTTCCATTTTTCTGCATAAGATTTTCTGGTACTGGGCCCTCCTGGCCTCCAAGATGACATCCATAAAGTACAGTTTTGTACCTACCATAAATGTAGATGTCCGAACTGGATAGCATCTGCAGTCATAACAACTGGGTTGTCCTGTCGTCAGGCAGCCCTTCAGTCGGCCGGATTCCAAAGTCCGGGTCCGGCTTCGGCTGATGTCGCACTCCACCCGACGTCATCTCTGTTGGTCTTCGGGTATAAAAGCATCAGCCGACACCATTTTCCTCAGTGTTTCTTGCCCCAGATGCCAGAAGCCCTCTTGCAGGCTAAAATTTGGATAGATGCCAATGTTTCCAAATAGATAGAGGTAAACACAACAATCAGCATGTATGTACATATATACAAACAAATACACCATAAAAGACTCCCCCCCAACAGCTAGCTATTAGGAGGGTAAACACCCTAGGAGTACCACAGAGGGGAAGGCGGGAGGGTAATCCTGACTGCAAATGCTATCCAGTTCGGACATCTACATTTATGGTAGGTACAAAACTGTACTATGTCCTTCATGGATGCATCTGCAGTCATAACAACTGGGTAGAATACCATAGCCAACTAGGGGAGGAGGATAAAGGTATATTATGGTGTGTTTAGCATCCCTTGCAGTACAGCAGTGGCAAACCCTGCTCCGGATCTGGAATATAGAGGCAAATTATAATGCTTGGCAAATGTATGCACGGAGGTCCAAGTAGCCGCCTCAATAATGTCTTTGGTCGCCACTCCTCGTAAGAAGGCTGTGGTAGTGGCTGTTGCCCTTGTAGAATGAGGTCTTATGTTTTGTGGAATTGGTTTTCCATGGAAGGAGTAACAGAATCGTATGCAATTTCCTATCCATTTGGAGATTGTCTGTTTGGAAATAGCTTTTCCTTCCCTTCCTGTTGCATAGGCTACTAAAAGTTGGTCAGTCTTTCTGCTATTTTTTGTTCTGTCCAAGTAGTAGCGTAGCTGTCTATGTACATCCAAGGAATGCAGTATTCTTTCCCCTCTGTTTTGTGGGTTGGGAAAGAAGGTAGGTAGGTGGATTGTCTGGTTTAAAGACACTCTGGATACCACCTTGGGCATAAATGTAGGATTAGTCCTCATGGACACTATCTTGGTGGAAGATTAGGAAGGGTTGCACTGCCATTAAGGCCTGTAGTTCCGAAACCCTCCTTGCTGAAGTAATTGCCAGCAGGAAAGCAGTTTTCCAAGACAGGTGTTGTAGGTCTGCTGTTGCTGCTGGTTCAAAGGGTGATAGAGTCAATTTTTCTAGCACAAAGTTTAAATCCCAAGCTGGTAATGGTGGTTTCCTTGGAGGTTTTACATTCTTGATTCCTCTGAGGAACTGCCTGAGCAAAGGGTGCGAAAAAACAGGTGGATCAAAGCTGTACTCTGCTGAAATAGCTGATGCATGTATCTTGATGGAGGAGTAGGACAGGCCTGAATGAAGAAGTTCGGCCAGATACTCCAGAATGTTAGGCATATCTATGTTTGACACATCTTTTCCTCTTTCCGTACTCCAAATGACAAACCTTTTCCATTTTCCAGCATAGTTCCTTCTTGTTGAAGGTCTGCGTGCTTCAAGAATAATGTCTTTTACTCTTTGGGAAAGTTCTGGATTAGCTGCTGCTATGTGATGTTCCATGCAGTTAGTTGCAACGTTTTTAGGTTTGGATGTATGATGCTGTAGTTGTTCTGAGTTAACATCAAAGGCATCAGGGTATTGGCCACATATTGTTCGAGACATGCTCCTCAGTAGTGGGTACCAGTGTTGTCTTGGCCAGTTCGAGCTATCAGGATTATCCTTGGACGTTCTTCCTTGATTTTCAGTAGTACCTTGTGTATCAAAGGAAGAGGTGGGAATGTATATGCTGTTAGGCCTTTCCAGTTGAAGGAGAGCGAATCCACTTTCCATGCTAGTGGGTGGGATGTCCTTGTGCAGAATTTTTTGAGCTGGTGATTGAGAGGTGATGCGAATAGGTCTATCTGTGGCATTCCCCATTTCTTTGAGATGGTCTTGAAGATGTCCGGGTGCAGTTTCCATTCGTGGGCATCCGAAGTGGTTCTGCTTAATATGTCTGCTAGAGTATTGTCATTCCCTGGTACAAATATTGCCTGTAACTGGATGTTGTAGCTGAGTGCCAGGGTCCACAGCTCCAAGGTCATTCTGCATAGGGGTATGAATGAGTGCCTCCCTGTTTGTTGATGTACCACATGACTGTGGTGTTGTCTGTCCTTATCATCAACTGGCCCTCCTTGAGAAATGGTTTGAACTTTTGGATTGCCAGTTTTACTGCCAGCATTTCTTTTAGGTTGATGTGCAGGTGAAGTTGATCCTGTGTCCACAATCCTTGCACGCATTTGTCCAGCATGTGGGCCCCCCATCCTAGGTCTGAAGCGTCTGTTGTGATGGTCTGGCTTGCTTGACTTCTGCGAAAGGGTAGGCCTGGGTTTGACTGGCACGCCTGAGCCCACCATAGGAACTCCTGTTTTAAGCATGGAATTAGTGGGATTTCTGTTTCTAGACTGTGTCTGTGTTGGGACCATAAATTCTTTAGGTACCACTGTAGTTTTCTCATATGTAGTCTGCAATATGCATGATGCCATGAAGCCCAAGGCCTGCAGTACTTTTCTTGCTGTTAACTTGTTCAGTTTTGTTAGTGCCAAGAAGTAAAGAGGAAGTTCTTTTTGTTTTTCTGTAGTCAGGAATGCCATTTGTTTTACTGTGTCCAATTCCACGCCCAAGAATGTCCTTGTTTGGGATGGTATCAGCCTTGACTTTTGTAAATTGACTGTGTATCCCAGTGCTTGTAGCAAGTAAATGACCCTTTGTAAATCTGTTGTCAGCTTGCTTTTGTTGTCCCCTTGTAGCAGGCAGTCGTCCAGGTATGGGTAAATTTGAATTCCCTGTAGTCTGCAATGGGCGATTACTGATGCCAGGCATTTTGTGAATACTCTGGGCAGTAGATAAGCCAAAGGGCAATGCTGAGAATTGATAGTGCTCTGATCCTGCAAGAAATCTGAGGTATCTTCTGCAGATTGGTCGAATGGGGACGTGCAGGTATGCCTCCTTGAGATCTAGAGTTACCAGCCAAGACTCCTTGCCCAGCATGGGAAGAAGTTGCTGTAGGGTCAGCATTTTGAATTTTGGGACAATGATGTATGTATTTAAGGTGGACAGGTCGAGAATTGGTCTCCAACTTTGTTCCTTTCTTGGAACTAGGAATAGTCTGGAATAGAACCCCTTTCCTTGCTCTGCTGTTGGCACTCTTTCCACAGCTCTCATGTTTGCTAACTCCATTATCTGGCGTACAGCCTCTGTTTTTTGATTTGGAGGTAGATTTGGCATTCCTCTTTTGACTGGTAAAGTGTGGAAGTGAAACCGGTAACCTTGATCTATGGTTTGTAAAATCCACTTGTCTTTTGTTATGTAGTGCCAGTTCTTTGAAAATAAGGTTAACTTTCCGCCTAGAGGAGCTGCTATTTGTTCCCTGGTAGGCGGATTTAGGGTTAAGTCACTGTGGTTGTGCTGATGTAGTGGCAGAGGCTGTGTCTGTGCCTCTGTTGTTACCTTGCCACTGTCGTCCTCTGTAGGCACCTCCTCTGGATTGGTTTCTGCCTCTGGAACGCGTCTATTCCTGCCCCTTTGAAATTTTGTGGAGTCAGGAAAGGACCAATTTTTGGCAGGCCAGTTCCTGCTAAACCTTGGGGTTGAACCTGCAAGAAATCTTTGACAGTTTGAACAGATTTTGCCTTTTCTTCCATTTTCTTCATAACCTGCTGGGCAGGTGTACCAAACAAACTTGTCTTGTCCATAGGAGCATCTAGCAGCTTAGCTTTAACATGATCCGTAAAGCTTGTTCCTTTAGCCATGCATGCCTTCTTATCACTGTGCCTGTCATGGCTGATCTAAATGAAGCCTCCAGTGCATCATAGCCACATTTTAAGGAATGGTTGCTAACCTGTTGTATGTTATTTACCATCTCTAATACATATTTCTTATCAAGAGATTCATCAGTGGTTAGTTTTTAGTTAACTGATCAAGCATAAACTCTTGGTATTGTATCATGTGAAACTGACAGTTTAAAGCTCTAGCTGAGAGAGTAGCTGAAGTGTAGACCTTTTACCCCATCTGTCTAATGACCTTGCTTCCCTTTCAGAAGGAGTAGGGTTTTTAGCTATGGTCGCTGACTACTGCCTTGGGACCCTGGGATATAGTTTCTGGGTCTGCAAGTGGGGCCTTGTAAAGGTGGTGATGCGATCTGGCACCCTGTAAAATCTGTCTGGTTTGGCAGGGGCTGGGGTAAAGAATCTGGAGCGGAGCAAACATCATTGAAAGCATCATCCACCACAGAGAGAACAGGAGGTATAGCTAAGGGCCTGTGCTGTGGGAGGTGCAGAAAGGTCCTAAGTCTTTTTCTGGAGTCTGAAAAATCCTGTTGCTGCCATTGGAACTGTTCTCGCATGGCATGCAAGGTTTCCCCAAAGGAGAATTTTTCTGGTGGGGAAGCAGCTGGAATGGATTCTTTAGCATCAGAATCTTCAAAATTGGAGAAGGGAGCCTCTGGCTGGTCAGTTATGTCTGATTCATCAGCAGATTCATCAGAGGACACTGGCTCAGGGGGCTCTGCCCTAGGTCTCTTCTCTGGGGTCTGAGAGGCCCTATCTGGGTGAGATTGAGATCCTCTAATTAAAGAAATTAAATCTTCTGCCAAAGTAAGCATTTGGGAACTAGAAGAGGGCCTGGATGTGGGGGGTTTAACAGGCACTGTTTTAGTAGTCTTGGCTGCTTTAGCCCTGGCGAAGGCCTTAATGGACATGGCTGCTGGAGGCCTAGCAGCACCACGTTCTGGGGTAGAGACATCCAAGGGGATGGTGTCTGATAAGTCAACCACCGTAGTGGGTAAAATTTCTGAGGTAGATTCAAAAGTTGTAGCAGGGGCCTCAGTTGTAGGAATAGGTTCAGCTGTACTTAGATCAGTTTTCTCGGTTTCGGCCGAAACCGAGACACTCGCGGTTTGCTTAACCATGGTTTCGGCCGAAACCGCGGACCGTGAGTGTCGGTCTTTATCTTTGCGTTTTTTGGTAGATTGGGTAGTCGGAGGATCCGACGGCATAATGTACGCAAAATCAGAACCGAAAAACTGTTCTGCAAACTCCGACCGACGCCTAAGCGTTCGTCGGTTGAAAGAAGCACAGGCCGAACAGGCTGCTACGTCGTGGGCTGGGACTAAACAAGGCAGACAGTAAGAGTGGAAATCTTTATGAGGTATTTGTTTCCCACAGGTTAAACAATTGTTAACTTTTTCTGACATCGGCTGAGGCAAGAAAGAGTCCCCAACGGGGTACTTAGCTTTAGAAGTCTTGAAGTAGTATTCGGTAGAAGTAATCTCTGGATCCGACCGACCGGCACTTGCGAACAGCTTCTGCTTGGCCACGGCAAGAAAGACTGGGGAAAATGGCGTCGGCTGATGCTTTTATACCCGAAGACCAACAGAGATGACGTCGGGTGGAGTGCGACATCAGCCGAAGCCGGACCCGGACTTTGGAATCCGGCCGACTGAAGGGCTGCCTGACGACAGGACAACCCAGTTGTTATGACTGCAGATGCATCCATGAAGGACATCAGCTTTTGAAAGAGAAGTGTTCTGAATGGCTACATTATCTGCCATGCTGCCAGATTTAAGGTCCTGAGTTGGCTGTGCAGGATCTGTTTTGTTGGGTCAGTAAGTGAGAAGTTTGAGGCAATATCCATGTTGGACCTTGAGACAAGCTCTTTAGGATTGGGTACCAGTGCTGGTGTGGCCAGTCTGGTGCAATCAGTATCATTTTTGGCTTCTCTTGTCTGACCTTTAGGAGTACCTTGGAAGGAGAGGCAGTGGGGGAAAAGCATGTACCTTTAGATTTTTCCAGCTAAAGGATAGGGTGTCCACTTTCCATGCTTGCTTGTGATAAATCCTTGTGCAAAATCTCTGCAATTGGCAGTTGTGAGGGGAGGCGAATAGATCTATGTCTGGGCATCCCCATTTCCTTACTATCATGCTGAAGACTTGTGGATCCAGTTTCCATTCGTGGGGATCCATGAGGTTTCTGCTTAGTCTGCCAGAGAATTTGTTTTTCCTGGCAGGAATTGTGCTTGCAGGTGAACTTGAAAAGCCAATGCTGTGTCCCATAAGGTCATTGCTTGTCTGCAGAGGGGGTAGGAATGTGTACCTCCCTGCTTGTTTATGTATCACATGACCGTAGTGTTGTCTATCAGTAGCTGTCCTGGATGAAGCAGGTCCTTGAAAGCTGTCAGGGGCATTTTGAACAGCTAGCATTTCTTTTTGATTGATGTGAAGATGCATCTGGTTTGCAGGCCATGTGCCCTGAATACATTTTCCTGCCATATGGGCCCCCCAGGCATAATCTGATGCATCCGTTGTCAGTGTGTCTGGCTGTGGGTAACCTGAATGGCAGACCCTTGTTGTGGTGCCAGGCTTCTGCCCACCATCAAAACTCCTGTTGCAGGCAGGGAATGAGTGCAATTACTGTTTCCAGGCTGTGCAATGCTGAGTCCAAACACTTTTTAGATACCATTGTAGTTTCCTCATATGCAGTCTGGCATACGGAATTAGTAGAATGCAATATGCCATGAAACCAAAGGCCTGCAGGATTTTCCTTGCAGGTATGTGGGTTTTTGTTGCCAATTTCTTGAAGTAGGTAGTCAGTTTTTGTCTGGCGTGAGATAAGCCATCTGGGCAGTTATATTTAAGCTTGCACCCAGGAATATTATCTCTTGAGAGGGCACTAGCTTTGATTTCTTTTCGTTTACTGTGTACCCTAGGCCAATTAGTAATCTTTTTACAAACGCCAGATACTTCAGAAGAATGTCTTTGTTCTCTGCTTGAATTAGGCAGTCGTCCAAGTATGGATATATTTGAATTCCTTTTTGTCTGCAGAATGCAATTACTGGTTCCAGGCATTTTGTGAAGACCCTGGGCGCAGTAGATAAGCCAAAGGGCAGTGCAGAGAATTGGTAATGCATTGAGCCAGCTATGAATCTGAGGTATCTTCTGCAAAACTGTCTGATTGGGACATGATGGTATGCCTCTTTTAGGTCCAAAGTTACGAGCCAAGCCTTCTTGCCCAGCATGGGCAGTAGCTGCTGTAGAGTCAACATCTTGAATTTTGGAACTTCCAGAAACGTATTTAGAATAAACAGGTCCAGTATTGGTCTCCAGGTTTTGTCCTTTCTGGGTATTAGAAAGAGTCTGGAGTAAAATCCTTGCCCTTGCTTTGGGACCCTGAGATATAGTTTCTGTGTCAGCTGTGGGGTTTTTATATAGGAACTTATGAGAATCCAGGACCCTGTAGTATCTGTCTGGCTTAGCAGGTGCAGGGGGGTAAAGAGTCAGGGGACAGGCTGGACTCTGAAAATACATCTACATGCCCAGAACAGGTGGAATAGCAAGGGGTCTGTGCTGAGGAAGTAACAGAAAGTCTCCGAGCCTTTTCTTAGATTCAGAATAATCTTGGCTCTCCCAGTGGAAATGCTCCCTCATGATATGCAGGGTTTCCCCAAAAGAATAATCCTCAGGAGGAGAGGCTGAAGGAATGGATTCTTCAGCATCAGAATCCTCATAGGGAAGCATGGAGTAATCCTATTCAGAAGAGGAATCAGAGGAAATGGAAACCTGATCAGAAGAACCATACTCTGTCTCTTGCCTAGGCCTCTTGTCAGAAGGGGGATGGGAGCCCCTGATTAAACTAATTAGGTCTTCGGCCATTTTGAGCATCTGTTTTTTAGGCATGGAAGTCTGAGGAGAATGCTGTACTGGTTTCTTTGCCTTTAGAGCTGCTTTAGTCTTTGAAGCTGAAGATGGCTTAATATATAGTTGTGTAGGTCTGAAGACACCCTCGGAAGCAGATGCCTGCTCAGCGGCTCCAGACCCATCTGAGGGAATGATTTCAGTGTCCAATACCTTGAGTTTGCAGAGGCCCAGTCGGCTCCACGTGGGAGTCAGAAGCGGCCTGTGGCTCTGAGGTAGCGGGCGTCAGGGGCTGCGAAAGTGCCTCACTGAGAACCGGCGACTGGCCTAGCGGAGGCTTTGTCGGTTTTGGACTCCGATGCCTATCCTTTTCCTTGTCCTTGCGTTTTTTGTAAACTCCAGTTGTCGGCTGGTCCGACGGCATTATATAATTAAATCTTCGGCCAAAGTAATGAAATGCAAAATCGAACCAACGCTTGATAGTCCGTTGGTTAAATCTAGCACAAAACCGACAGCTAGCAACGTTGTGATCAGGGCCAAGGCAAGGACTACAGTAAGAATGAAAATTCTTATTGGAGGTATTTGCTTCCCACAAGAAATACAATTGTTAACTTTTTCTGACATCGGTCTGGACCAAGAAAAAAGTTTCCCCAACGGGGTACTTAGCTTTAATGAAGACTTGGGATCTGAAATTCGATTTTGAAAATCTCAGGAGTCAGCCGACCGGCACTTGCGAACTGCTTTCGCTTCGGGCACCGCGCGGCAAGAAATACCGAAGAAAATGGCATCGGCTGCATCTTTTATACCCCTGGTGCAGTGACGTCAGGGAAAAGGAGACAGCAACAGACGCCAGACCTAGACTTTGGAATTCAGGCAGACTGCGGGTAGCCTGCCAGCAGGATAACCCAAATGTAATAACTGCAACACTGAAACACGAACATCTGAGAAGGAGTCTGGGAAATAGCATAAAATCTTACCATAACCATAGATGTCCTCTTCCATGTTGCAGTACTCTCACTGTGGGATTCTCCTCAGTCGACCTAAATGTCAGCTCCTATACCAAAAGCTTAAGCCTGGTTGCTGTTCGTGCGTGGATCACCACATGCACGGCCATAAACCTGGAGCCTTAAAGGGGACGTCCGCACGCACAGACCTCAAAGTACAGTTGTGTACACTTACCATAAATGTAGATGCTCAAGTGTATTCACTGTTGCAGTCATCACATTTGGGTTATCTGCCTGCAGAAAGCCCTCAGTCAGCCTGAATACCAGAGTCTTGGGATTTCTGCATCGGATGCTGTCACTTCAGTGACGTCAGGTCATCAGGAGTATAAAACATGCAGCCGACGCCATTACCTCAGTTTTTCTTGACCAAGATGTCAGGTGCCCCCAAAATAGAAAACAATTAAATATGGGACACCTCCAGCAAAAAGCAAATACACAATACAAGATATGCCAATCAAAAAATGGAAGTAGAAGTAGAGAATTCAGGGGGCTGGAGGGAGGGTAACCAGGACTTAAACAGTGAATAAACTAACATCTACATTTATGGTACGTGTACACAACTGTACCATGTTAGTGTTTCACTGTTGCAGTCATCACACTTGGGTTGATTCCCAAAGCTAAAGGGTGGGCGTAGTTAAGAAGCATTAGGGACAATTAGGCCCTGCAAGACTGCTGTGGCAAATCCAGCTCTGGATTTAGAAGAGATAGGCAAGTGGTAATGCTTGAATGTGTACCAAAGCTCCAGGTTGCAGATTCCAGGATGTCCCTGGTAGTGATTCCCCTGAGAAATGCTGCAGAGGTTGATGTAGCCCTGGTGGAATGTGTTCTGATCCCCTGTGGGGTAGGTTTCCCATGTTGTTTGGAACAGAAATGGATGCAGTGTGCTATCCATTTAGAAATGGTTTGCTTTGAAATGACCTTGCCCTCTGCCCCTGTAGCAAAGCTGACTAGCAGCTGGTCAGATTTTCTGAAGAGCTTAGTCCTGTTCGGATAGAACCTGAGCTGCCTGTGCAGATCCAGGGAGTGCAGGATCCTTTTCCTTCACTCTGAGGATTAGGGAAAAAAGTTGGCAAATGAGCGGATTGGTTTAAAGCCACACTAGATACCACCTTGGGCATAAATGATGGGTTAGCCCTGAGGGAAACCATGTCCACACGAAGATAATGAATGGTCCCACAGCCATAAGGGCCTGCAATTCCGACACTCCTCTTGAAGTGATGGCTAGAAGTAAAGCTGTCTTCCATGAGAGTAACTAACTCAGCTGTGGCAGCAGGTTCAAAGGGCGGAAGCGTGAGCTTTTCCAATACAAAGTTAAGGTCCCATGCAGGAGTGGGAGCTCTCCTGCGGGGGTGGGGTCTTAAATTTCTGGCTTCTCTCAGGAACTGTTTGACCAGGGAATGAGAGAAAAGGGGTTGCTCAGTATTATAATGAGCTGAGATGGCAGAGGCATGAATCTAAATTGAAGAGGATAGGCCTTTGGGAAGCATTTCTGTTAAGTAATCTAGTATGTGGGGTAAAGTTGGGCACAGTTGTGTCCATTCTCTGAGACTGGCTCCAGAAGCTGTATCTTTTCCACTTTTCCAAATAGGATTTTCTAGTACTAGGCCTCCTTGCCTAAGAATGACATCCAGCACCTGCTTACTAACAGTTGCTGGTGAAGAATTCAGTGGATGAACCAGGATGCTAGGTTCAGGATGCAGAATGCGGCCCACCTGCTGAAACAGCAGGGAAGAAGTCTGAGGCAGGTGTTAAGGTGGCAGCACTGTCAGGACTGCGCAAGCGGGTACAAGTGCTGGCATGGCCAGTCTGGTGCTATCAGGATTGTCCTTGGCTTGTCCTGTTTGATCTTTAGTAGAAATTTCGAGAGGAGGGGGAAAAGGCAGAGACTGATAGCTTCTCCCAGGTGAAGGACAGGGTATCCACTTTCCAAGCTTGGCTGTGGGGAGCTCTGGTGCAATATTTGCTCAACTGATAGTTCTGAGGGGAAGGAAGCAAAAAGGTCCATCTCTGGTGTCCCCCGCCTGTTCCTCAAAAGCTTGAATATTTTGGGTTCCAGTTTCCACTCATGTGGGTCCATGAGATTTCTGCTCAAGTCATCTACCAGTGAATTTAGTTTGCCTGGCAGGATTTGAGCTTGCAGGTGCACTTGGCTGCTCAAGGCTGTGTTCCACACAGCCATGGCTAATCTGCAAAGTGGGTAGGAATGGGTTCCCCCTTGCTTGTTTATGTACCACAACTGGTGTTGTCTGTCTTTACCAAATGTTGTCCTGGAAGAATAAGGCCTTTGAAGGTGGTCAGAGCATTCAGTACAGGTAACAATTCTTTGATTGATATGCAGGTGCATTTGCTTTGGGTTCCATTTGCCCTGAACGCACTGCCCTGCCATGTGAGCCCCCCATGCATAGTCTGGTATCTGTTAGGGTTTGGACTGCAGGGGGTAGAGTGAAAGGGAGTCCCTTGTTTTGGTTGCAGGCCTCTTGCCCACCAAAGGAACTCTGTCCTTAAGCAAGGAATGATAGGAATCACTGTTTCCAGGTCCTGAGAATGTTGACACCAGACTTTTAAAGTACCATTGAAGTTCTCATATGTAGTCTTGCATATAGAATTAATAGAATGCAAAAGGCCATGAACCCCAGGGCTTGCAGTACTTTTATTGCAGATAGCCAGGTTTTGGTGGCCAGTAGATTGAAGTAGTTTGTCACATTTGTTTCTCTACAGTGAGGAATGCCATCTGCGAAGTTGTGTTCAAGTTTGCTCCCAGGAATACAATCTGTTGGCTGGATACCAGCTGTGATTTCTCTATTGATTGTGTACCCCAGTGAAGTTAGAAGTCTCTTTACAAATGCTAGGTGCTGTAGTAGCAAGTCCTGTCTGTCTGCCTGAATCAGGCAATTGTCCAAATATGGGTAAATTTGAATTCTTCTCTGCCTGCAGTATGCAATGGCTGGAGCTAGGCACTTTGTGAATACCCTGGGCAAAGTAGATACGCCAAAGGGAAGTGCAGAGAACTGAGTGCATACAGCCTGCTCTGAAGCATAGGTATTTCCTTCAAGATTTCATTATGGGGGATGGGCAGATAAGCTTCTTTTAAGTTGAGGGTTGCTAGCCAGGAGTTCTTGGCTAGCACAGGAAGTAGCTGTTGGAGAGTTAACATTTTGAATTTTGTAATCACCAGAAAGGTGTTGAGAAGACAAATCCAGGATAGGACGCCAAGAGTTTATTTTCTGGGAACCAGAAACAGTCTGGAATAAAAGCCTTCACCCCTTTGTTCTGCTGGGACAGGTTGAATAGCCTTGATACTGAGACGGGAAAGTACTTGCTTTTGGGCCTCTGCCCACTGGTTTGGGGGGGAGGTCTGGCCATCCGATTAGGGTTGGGAGTGAGCGGAAATGGAATCTGTATCCCTGGGAAACTGTTTAAGACCCATCTGTCTTGGGCAATGTGCTCCCAGTTTTTGGAATGCAGGGAAAGTTTCCCTCCTAAAGGTGCAAGTACTTGCGCAAGGCTTGGAAGAGTTAAGGAGAAGTTATTGTGCGATTTTACCATCGGATGGTGGCTTACTACTTCCAGTTTTGGACGTGGGCACACAATTGCTTAGATCTGTGCATAACCTGAAACTGAAGTCTTGGTGGTCTGCCGTGCCTGGGCTTGGCCTGAAGGCCTGGAAGGGACAAGAAAAGACCAGTTTTTTGAAGGCCAATGCCTACTGAACCTAGGTGGCTGTACTTGTAGGAAATCCTTAACAGTTTGCATAGATTTAACTTTCTGCTCCATCCTTTTGGGGACTTCTGCTTTACTGCCAAATACACACTCTTGGTTTAATGGTGCATCTAGTAATTTTGCTTTGACATGATCTGGCAAGCTTTGTTCCTTAAGCCAAGCATGCCTTCCAAGAACAGACCCGGTGACAGCAGCTCTGCAAGATGCTTCTAAAGCATCAAACCCACATTGCAAAGTATGCTTACCAACCTGGTTAGCAGAATGCATTAACTCTTGTAAATCTTAGTGTTCTGCAGAGTCAGGAATCAACATCATTTTCTGTTTAATTAGCACCATAATATGCTGCTGATACTTTAAAATATGAAACTGGCAATTTAAAACCCTAATGGCAAGAGTAGCAGAGGTGTATACCTTCTTACCCCATCTGTCTAAAGCCCTAAAATCCCTGTCCAAAGGGGTAGAATTTTTGGCAGTTGTAACCTTAGTGCCTTTAGGTCCCTGGGAAATGGTCACTGGATCTGCAGTAGGATGCTTAAAAAGGAATTTGTGGGATTCAGGCACTCTATAGTACCGTTCAGATTTCCTGGGAGCTGGAGGCAAAGTATCAGGGGTACGGCTGGATTCCAAAATGACCTGTACAATTTCCATAACAGGAGGGATAGCTAGAGGCCTCTGCTGAGGCAAGTTTAAAAATTCAGACTCTTTGGACAGAGTAGTCCTGGCTCTCCCAGCGGAAATTCTCTCCAAGGGTATGCAGGGTTTCACCAAAAGAAAGAGGGGAAGCAGAGGGAATGGAATCCTCCACATCAGAATCCTCACAGGTAGATAAGGGTATGTGCTGGTAATCAGAAGAATCAGTTAGAACCAGAAGGAAAATCAGTTCTTGGTTTGAGAGGGGAAGGCTGACTTCCCATAATTAAGGTAATGAGGTCTTCAGCCATTCTAAGCATTTGTTTCTGTGGCATGTGGGCCTGAGAATGCGCTTTGGTCACCGGTTTCCTAGGCATAATGCGAACTTTAGGCCTGAGAAATTCAGTACTTTTGGTTTGAAACGAAGTCTGCTTAATATGAAAATTGGAAGGCCTGAATACAGCCTCAGAAGTTGGTGCCTGCACAGCAGCTCAGGACCCATCCAAGGTAGAGACATCCGCAGGTTCCATAGTCGAAGAAGCATCTCACAGCATATCGGACTCTGAATGGGTCTCACAGTAGAGGCCTGCGAATTTGTAGAAGTGGGTATCAGGGGATGCGAAAGCTCCTCACCAAGTACCGACGGACTGGCGACTAGCTTAACGGTCAAGTAGTCGGCAGTTTTGTACCTATGCGGTCTGTTTTTATCCTTACGCTTTTTAGGAAGATTAGTCGGTTGGCTTTCGAAGCCATTTTGGTGTATGGAGATAGAGAGCAAAAGAATTTAGCTACAAAATTTGCCAGACAGCAAACAGTTCGGGCGTTGAGAAAGACAAAACCGACAGCGAGGGACGTCGTGGTCTGGGCCTAAACAGGTGATGCAGTACAAATGAAAATCTCTGCGGTATTTGCTTTCCACAGGCAAGACAATTTTTTCTGACATCAGAGCAAGAAAAAAGGATCCTTAACAGGGTACTTATCTTTTAGAAGACTTCAGGTATGAAACTAGAAAAAAATGAAAATTTCAGGAGGCGACCGACTGCTACTTTCCAACTGCTTCAGCTTCAGGCACCGCATGGCAAGAAAAACTGAGATAATGGCGTTGGCTGCATGTTTTATACCCCTGACAACCTGACTTCACATCTACCCAGTCAGACAGTGTACTACGTACAGCCAAAGGACATCCTCCAAAATGCCATTGGCTGCCCAGTGTGGCCATAGTCTAGGTGTTGCTCCAGGGTGCTCCACAGACAGGTGAAAAGGAATACTGCAACATGGAAAATAACATCTATGGTTTTGGTAAGATTGTACAAAACTATACTATGTCCTATTCCCATGTTGCAGTATTCGTAGTGGGAGAGTACCACAGCTTAGAAAGGAAGAAGGGTGGAGGTAAAGGTAGTAGATTCCAGAAATCCCTGCAGGATTGCCCTAGCGAAACCTGCTCTGGAGATAGAATCCAATTTGGTAAAGGTGTGTACAGTGAACCACGTGGCTGCCTCCAGGCTTTTGAAGGTGGCCTTGGGGGATGTTACGGCCCTAGTAGAAAGTGCTCTTACTCCCTGAAGTCAGTCTGCCATGGCAGGAATAGCAGAAGCAGATAGTTTAGAGAGTGCCTTGCACAGCACCCTGTGATGAAAGGAGAAAAAGTTGATTAGATTTCCTTATGGACTTAGTTTTGTCCAAATAAGACCTTTGTCTGTACACATCCAGGGAATGGAGTATTTTCTCACCATCATTGGTGGGAGAGGGGAAGGAGGGCAGGTGGATGGACTGATTTAATAGCAGCTCGTTGGCCACTGATGGCATGGAAGAAGGGTTGGTGTGCAGGGTCACCTTGTCTTTGTGGAAGACACTGCAGGTGGGACAGGCCATGAGAGTGTCTGTATCGGATACCCTTCTAGCTGAGGTGACAGCTAGCAGGATTGAATTCCATGTGCACATTTGGTGTTGCAGAACTGGCTAGTTCGAATGTGGCCAGTGTGGGTTTTTCCAAGACAAAGTTAAGGTCCCAAAGTGGTAGAAGAGGCTTCCTTGGTGGCCTGATGTGTAAGACCCCCCTTCAGGAATTTAACATCTAGCATGGAGAATAAAGAAGGGTCTAACGGTAAGCAGGCAGAGATTGCAGATAGGTGAACTTTCACTGAAGAGTATAAAAGGCCTGCCTTGTAAGTTCACACACAAGTTAAGACTAGTGGGACAGCAGCTAGAAAAGGATCCCCATGTCTTTGGAGAATCTCCCATTTTGAAATGTAGGATTTCCTTGTGTTGTGTCTTCTGGCCTCCCTCAGGCCCAAAAATATGTCCTCAGTAGTGGTGTCTGAACGGTACTAAAAGTTTATTACCCAGAGTGTTAGACATAGCATCTCCAGGTGTGGGTGGATGAGTGTTCCCTTCTGCTGTGAGCAAGTCCACCTTGTGGGGCAACTTGGTGACTGCCCTTGGTGATGGCTAGGAGAAGGGAGAACCAATGCTGCCTTGGCCAATAGGGAGTCACCAGCAAGATTTTTGGCATGTCCCTCTTGATCTTCAGGAGGACCATTTGAAAGAGGGGAAGGGAGGAAAGGCATACAGAAACAGTCCCTTCCATGAGATGAAGGCGTCTACTCCAAGCTAGTGGGGAGTGGTCCTTGGTACAAAATTTTTCAGTTGTCTGTTCTGGGGCGAGACAAGCAAATCTATTTGACATGTGCTCCACTGGTGGACAATGTCTAGAAAGAAAAGTTATGTACTCACTATAACGTTCCACCTGAGAAGTTATACTTAATTTTTCTGCAACCTGTGGTTATTCGGAGCCTTATCGGATCTGAGCCAGCAACTTTTTTCTAGCATCTGCTCCAAGCTCAGAGCTCCTCCCCTTACCCATAATGCCCTACCATCTCCTATCTTCCCTCAGATCGAGTTTGCTGCAACAATATATATGCAACTCAACCCAATAACCACCTGAAAACAGGTTAAGGTCCGGGAGACGGAGGGAGGGAATGTTGCAGAAAAATCAAGTATAACTACTTAGATGGAACATTATGGTGAGTACGTAACTTCTTTATCTGAAGTAGTTAACTTCATTTTAACTGCAACCTGTGGGACAGAGTCCCAGCTACTCCAATCCTGGGAGGCCCTTATGGAAGGATATTCCTGAGCACCGCAGAGCCAAAGGATGCTCTACCCCTCAAAATCAGATCCAGTTTGTAATGGGAAATGAAGGTATGTGAATTGGCCCGTGTCGCAGCTGCTCAAATATCCAAAGGTACATGGGACCAAAAAGCAGCAGAAGTCCCCATGGACCTGGTAGAGTGAGCCTTAACTATACCAGGAGGTGATTAACCTTTTGCTTTGTAAGCATGTGAAATGCAAAGAGTGATCCATCTGGCTAAAGAAACTTTAGAAATAGCTTTCCCCATAAATGCTTTCGAAAAGGAAACAATTGGTCAGTCTTGCAGAAAATCTTCGTTCTACGAAGATAAAAACGAAGTTGTCTATGAACAAACAAATGGAGTTTGTATTCACCTTTATTTTGAAAGAAATGGGCAGATTAATGGACTGGTTTATGTTTGCTTCAGATGCCACTTTAGGTAAGAAGGAAGGGTTAAGTAAGAAAAGACCCTATCCTTATGGAAGGCCAAATACAGGCAGACAGAGCTTGAAGCTCAAACTCTACTAGCCGATGTGATGGCGACTAGGAAAGCTGTCTTCCAGGACAAAAATTTTAAGTCCACCGAAGCTGCGGGTTCAAAAGGAGGGGCTACCGATGCCTGTAAAAGAAAAGTAAGGTCCCAAGGAGGTACAGAATCCTTGACAGGGGGGCGTAGCAGTAAAGTACCTTTAAGAAAAGCCTTGCACAGCCTAGAGGAGGCAAAGGCCATGTTGTCTTCACCAACGTGAAAGCTGAAAATGGCTGCCAATTGTATTTTCACTGTGGAGGAACTAGCTCCTTGCTGAAAGATACCAGACAGGAAGTCCAACACCGCTAGAACAGGAGCTGTAAAAGGATCTATTTCTCTCTGTGAAGCCCAAATGGAAAAGCACTTCCATTTACTGCAATAGTTTTCTAGTGGAGTTTTTAAGAGAGGCCACTAGAATCGATTTGACCTGGGATGAAAGACCGGGAGTCCTGGTGATTAACGGAACTGGAGCAATCAAGCAGGTAGCTTGTGGCTGCCCAGATAAGGTGGATGTGTCCCCAACAGATGGGAAATTAGATCTGGGCAGGGATCCAGAACTCACGGGGGAGCTAATAGATGAAACCAAAGGAATGGGAACCAAACCTGATGAGGCCAGAACGGGACAATGAGGATCACTTTGCATCGTAGTCGGCAAGCTTTCTGAAGAAACTTCGGAATGAGTGGCAATGGTGGATAAGTATACAGAAGCCTGGGAGACCAAGCATGGACTGGAGCATCTCTGGGGACTTCCCCTGGTGAGAGAATCAGAGCGAAGAACTCGCTGCACTTTGCGTTGGAAGGAGATGCGAAGAGATCGCAGCAAGGCTGACCCCATGCCAGGAAAAACTCCTCCGCTACTGACTGCTTCAGAGACCAATCGTAAGGCATCAGAATGGCCTGGCTCTATCTGTCTGCTAAAAATGTTAGAGCGCCCCAGGATGTGCGTTGCTATCAAACACCGACCAGTGGAAATCGTCCATTCCCACACTCTCATGGCCTCGCGACAAAGGGTAGGATCTGGTTCCCCCCTGCTTGTTGATATACCAGACAGACATGTCTGACTGAATTGCAATCAATCCGAGGGAGGACTGTGTGAAAGGCTTCCAATGCTAAAAGCACTGCCCTCATCTCTAGGACATTTATGTGCAAATTGTCTGCCTTGGACCATGTGCCTTGGACTGTCCTTCCCAAAAGTACAGTTTTATACCTACCATAAATGTAGATGTTTGAGTGCTAATACAGCTGCAGTCATAACAGATGGGTTTCTCCTGTCGTCAGGCGGGTCCTCGGTCGGCCAAATTCCAAAGTCTAGGTCAGGCGTCGGTTGTCGCCGCTTCTTCCCTGACGTCAGTGCGACAGGGGTATAAAGGAACCAGCCGACGCCATTTTCTTCAGTTTTTCTTGCCCCAAATGTCAGGTGCCCTCAGAAGGAAAGCAATACATAAATTTGTGTAATAAAGCAGTGCAATATAATCAAAATACAGTAGTTGCAAGCAAATACATCATAAATCAATACCCCAATCAGGTTGTATGAGGATGTGTTGGCCTACAGGCCTGTCCCAAGAGGGGAAGGAGGGAGGGAAACCTGGACTGCAGCTGTATTAGCACTCGAACATCTACATTTATGGTAGGTACAAAACTGTACTATGTTCATCGTGCATACAGCTGCAGTCATAACCAGGGTAGAATCCCAAAGCTAAGAAAGGGGTGGTAGGCACTAGGTGGAACTAGGAGGAGCCAGGATGCCCTGCAAGACTGCAGTGGCAAAGCCTGCTCTAGTTTTGGAGTATAATGGTAGGTGGTAGTGCTTGGAGAAGGTATGCATAGAACTCCAAGTGGCTGCTTCCAAAATATCTTTGGTAGGAACTCCTCTGAGGAAAGCTGCAGAGGTAGCTGTGGCCCTTGTGGAGTGAGATCTGATACCTGTAGGTATAGTTTTGCCATGAAAAGAATAGCAAAAGCGTATGCAGTGGGCTATCCATTTTGAGATTGTCTGTTTCGAAATTGGCTTTCCTTGAGCTCCTACAGCATAGGACACAGAGCTGTTCTGATTTTATGAAAGGCTTTGTTCTGTCCAGATAATAACGTAGTTGTCTGTGGATGTCCAAGGAATGTAGTAATCTCTCCCCTTTGTTTTGAGGATTAGGACAAAAGGTAGGTAAGTGTATGGCCCGATTCAAAGCTACCCTGGATACCACTTTAGGCATAAAGGACGGGTTGGTTCGTAAGGAAACTCTGTCCTGATGGAAGATGATAAAAGGCTGCACAGCCATGAGAGCTTGTAGTTCTGAAACTCTACGAGCTGAAGTAATAGCCAGAAGGAAAGCTGTTTTCCAGGACAAATATTGCAAATCTGATGAGGCAGCTGACTCAAAGGGAGGCAAGGTCAGTTTTTCCAGAATGAAATTGAGATCCCAAGCAGGTATTGGTTGTTTTCTTGGGGGTCTTAGATTCTTAGCCCCTCTGAGGAACTGTCTTAAGAGAGGGTGAGAGAATAAGGGTGGATCAGTGTTGTATTCTGCAGAAATGGCTGAGGCATGGATTTTGATGGAGGAGAATGAAAGTCCACTGCTTAGCAGCTCAGCTAAATACTGTAGTATTTGAGGTAAATTCAGTTTTCCAGGATCCTGGCACTTTTTCTCATTCCAGACAAAACAGTTTCCATTTTGCGGAGTAAGCTTTTCTAGTTGATGGCCTTCTGGCCTCCAAAATGACATCCTACACCTCCTTGGAGAGTAGAGTCTGTTGTGAGGCTAAGGAATCTTCCATGCGGCTAGATTGAGTGTTTTTAGCTGGCTGTGAAGAGTTTTGAAGCTGTGTCGAGTCAGAAGAGGAGGCATTAGAGGCAGGGTCCATGGCGGGGAATGCGTCAGGCTCCTCAGGAGTGGGTACCAGTGTTGTCTTGGCCAGTTCGGAGCAATGAGAATCATCTTTGGTCTGTCTGCTCTGGCTTTCAATAGAACTTTGGGCAGCAGAGGAAGAGGTGGGAAGGCATAAACTGTCATTGATGTCCAACTGAAAGAGAAAGCGTCCACTCTCCAGGCCTTTGGATGGAAAATCCTTGAGCAGAATTTTGTCAATTGGTGACTTTTGTGGGAGGCAAAGAGATCTATGTCTGGCCTTCCCCATGCTTGGATTATTTCTGTAAAAACTTTTGGATGCAACTTCCATTCGTGTGGATCGGTCATATTTCTGCTTAGGTTGTCTGCCAGCGTGTTGTCCTTGCCTGGCAAGTACTGTGCTTGTAGTTCGATTTGTAAGTCCATGGCCATGTTCCAAAGTGACATGGCCAGTCTGCATAGGGGGTATGAATGTGTTCCCCCCTGTTTATGTACCACATAACTGTGGTGTTGTCCGTTCATATCAATAGTTGACCTGGTTGCAGAAGGTCCTTGAAAGCTATAATAGCATTTATTACTGCTAGCATTTCCTTTTGATGTGAAGGTGCTTTTCTTTTTGGGACCATTTGCCCTGAATGCACCGATCTGTCATGTGCGCCCCCCAGGCGTAGTCCGAGGCGTCTGTTGTGATGACTTGATTTGCTTGAGGCTTGCTGAATGGAAGACCTGTGTTTGTTTGGCATGCATGAGCCCACCACAGAAATTCCTTTTGCAGACATGGAATTAGTGGTATTATTGTTTCCAAACTGTGGCTGTGTTTCCAAACTGTGGCTGTGTTTAGACCATATGTTTTTCAGGTACCATTGAAGTTTCCTCATATGCAGCTTTGCACATGGGATTAGTAAGATGCAAGATGCCATGAATCCCAGAGCCTGCAGAATTTTCCTTGCAGTCAGCCTGGTGCAATTTGCTAGTGCTCTGAAGTATTGAGTTAGTTGCCCCTGCTTCTCTGGCGTGAGGTAGGCCATCTGGGTGTTTGTGTCCAAGTTGGCACCCAGGAAAATTATCTTCTGAGAGGGTATTAGCCTTGATTTCTTTTTGTTGACTGTGTATCCCAGAGAGTTCAACAACATTATTACATAAGCCAGATGTTTCAGAAGAATGTGCTTGCTGTCCGCTTGGATCAGGCAGTCGTCCAAATAGGGGTATATTTGTATCCCTTGAAGTCTGCAGTAGGCAGTTACTGATGCCAGGCATTTCGTGAATACTCTGGGCGCAGTAGATAAGCCAAAGGGCAATGCAGAGAATTGATAATGGGTTGAACCTGCAAGAAATCTGAGGAATCTTCTGCAATTTTGTCTGATTGGGACATGCAGGTATGCCTCTGATGTCCAATGTTACCAGCCAAGACTCCTTGCCCAGCATGGGAATAAGTTGCTGTAGAGTGAGCATCTTGAATTTTGGTACGAGTAGAAATGTGTTCAGGATGGATAGGTCCAAAATAGGGCTCCAATCTTTTCCCTTCCTTGGTACCAGGAATAGCCTGGAATAAAAACCTTGACCTTGTTCGTGCGTAGGTACCTCTTGAATAGCTTTCATGACTGAGATCTGTAATTTGCCTTTGTGCCTCTGCCCTTTGATTGTGCGGCGGGTTTGGCATGCCTCTCATTTTTGGAAGGGTGTGAAAATGGAATCTGTAGCCTCTGTTTATAATGTACAGGATCCATTTGTCTTGTGACAATATGCCAATTTTTTGAAAATAATGCCAGCTTTCCTCCTAAGGGGGCTGCCATTTGAGTCTTGCTTGGCATGCAAAGGGGAAGTCATTGGGCTTGCTTTCTGAATGATTGCGAGTTATCCTCACCACCTCTGTGTAGGAGCTTGCCATTGTCTGCCTTGGGATTGTCCTCTGCCCCTCGGGCGCCTGTATCTGCCTCTTTGGGGTCTGTCCATGGCTGGAAAGGACCAATTTTTGGAAGGCCAATTTCTACTGAAACGTGGGGGTTGTACCTGTAGAAAATCTTTCACAGTTTGCATTGATTTAGCATTTTCCTCCATTTTCCTTAATACCTCCTCAGCATTAGCACCAAATAATGCATCCTTTTGAAGAGGGGCATCTAGTAATTTAGCTCTGACATGATCAGGCAAGGTTTGTTCCTTGAGCCAGGCATGTCTACGTATGACTGATCCTGTAACAGCAGCTCTACATGAGGCCTCTAGAGCATCAAAACCACATTGTAAGGTATGCTTACCCACTTGTTCTGCACTATGCATCAAATCCTGCAACTCCTTCAAGTCTGGTTGTTCAGGTTGTGACATTTTACTTTTCAATTGTGATAACAAAAGCTGTTGGTATTTTAGCATATGGAACTGACAATTTAAGGCCCTCATGGTTAAGGTAGCCAAGGTATATACCTTTTTCCCTCACCTTTCTAAGGATCTGGAATCTCTCTCTCTGAAGGTAATGGACTTTTAGCAGTGGAGGCCTTAATTCCCTTGGGGCCCTGTGAGATGGTTTCTGGGTCAGCAGTATGGCTTTTGTATAGAAATTGGTGCGAGTCAGGAACCCTGTAGTACCCGTCAGGCTTAACTGGGGCTGGGGGCAGAGAGTCCAGGTTAAGGCAGGCCTCCGAGTAAACATCACCTAGGATGTCCAAGACAGGAGGTATAGCCAGAGGCCTGTGCTGAGGTAGTAAGAGAAATTCCCTAAGCCTTTTCTTGGAATCTGAACAATCTTGGCACTTCCCAGTGGAAGTGTTCCCTTAAGGTATGCAAAGTTTCCCCAAATGAGTAATCCTCTGGGGGGGGATACAGAAGGAATGGACTCCTCTGCATCAGAGTCTTCAAAAGGGGAGCAAGAAAGTTCCTGATCAGAGTGCTCTGAAATAATGGAGCCCTGATCAGAGGAGGGGGATTCTTCCTCCACTCTGGTCCTTTTGTCCGGTGGGGGTTCAGAACCCCTGATAAGAGTAATTAAATCCTCAGCCATTTTAAGCATCTGTTTTTTAGGCATGGGGCCTGGAGATGGGCCCTGTGTAGCTTGTCTCAGAGTGCATGGCTGCTTTAGACTTGGTGAAAGCCTTGATTGAGAAAGAGGAAGGTCTGAAAACACCTTGAGTGGAGGTAGACCGTCCACATTTTGAGGTTCAACGCCAAGAGTGGCTTCGGTATCTGTAGTCGGGGTGTGGGCAGAGGAGCCTGCGACCTCGGGCACAGGAGACACCACCAATGAAGTGTCGTCGGTAGTCAGGGGCTGCGTAGGCGCCTCGATGAGAACCAGACCACGTGTAGTCGGCTTTGGCGTGGTGTCGGTAGAGGCCGCGGACCTCGTGTGTCGGTCCTTATCTTTGCGTTTTTTAGACAAAACTGGAGTCTGAGTATCCGACGACATAATATAGTTAAATGTTTTTCCAAAATAATGCTGGGCGAACTCCGCCCGACGTTTAATAGTGCGTTTGTTGAATGTAGCACAAAAGCGACAGACCGAGACGTTGTGGTCTGGGCCTAAACAAGGTATACAGAGGGAATGGAAATCCTTATGCGGTATTTGCTTCCCACATGAAATACAATTATTAACTTTGTCTGACATCGGTCTGAGGCAAGAAAAGTTTCCCCAACGGGGTACTTAGCTTTCAAGAAGACTTCGGTTTCAAAATTTTCGTAATTTCAGAGCTGGCCAACCGGCACTTGCGAACTGCTTCTGCTTCGAGCACCGCGCGGCTAGAATGACTGAAGAAAATGGCGTCGTCTGGTTCATTTATACCCCTGTCGCACTGATGTCAGGGAAGAAGCGATGACAACCGACGCCGGACCTAGACTTTGGAATTCGGCCGACCGAGGACCCGCCTGACGGCAGGAGAACCCATCTGTTATGACTGCAGCTGTATGCACGATGAACATCAGGCCCCCAACCCCCACCCGAGTTGGGAAGTGTTCGTGGTCACTGTGGTTTGAACTGAGGGTGACGCAAATGGGCGTCCTGTTGATATCGCCCGTGAAGTTAAACACCAAAGGAGAGATGTCCTGCAGACGTGACATATCTTGATCGGAAATTCCATGGGTAGATCTAGCCAGGACCACTAGACAGCCAGAGTCCACTGCAGAACCCGCATGTGAAGGCGTGCATATGGGAGAATAGATATGGCGGCAGCCATGGAGTCCAGAGCCCAGAGAACCTTGCTCTCCTTTGGAGACTGGGAGTTCGCTATCTGAGCTATGCGGCCCCGAGATGTAGAATACTGTCTGGAGTTAGGAATACCTTCATCTGCAAGTGTCTAACCGTGCCCCAATGAAGTCTAGAATTTGTATTGGTTGCAAATGGGATTTGTGAACATTGACTAATTCCCAGTAGGTCTGCAAACCGAATGAAATAATCTCGGGCCAGACACAAGTGATGGGTGTTGTGTGCAGCGAAGAGCCAGTCGTCCAGGTAAGGAAACACCTGAATACCCTGAAGCCTCAGGTGGGCCGCTACAACTGCCATTACCTTGGTGAACACCCTGGGAGCTGTGGTGAGACCAAAGGGTAGGGCCCTGAACTGAAAGTGACTGGCTCCCAGCCGGAAGCGAAGAAACCTCCTGGAGCTTCTGTGTATTTTAATGTGGTAGTAAGCATCCTGAAGGTCTAACGAGCACATCCAATCGCACTCTCGGAGGTAAGGTAGAATGGACTGTAGTGACCATCCGGAATTTGTTTTGCTACAGATAGGTTTAATGTGGACAGGTCTAGAATGGGCCTGAGGTCCCCCGTCTTTTTTGGCACCAAAAAGAACCTTGAGTAGACGCCTAATCCGGACTGATCGGGGGGAACCTTTTCGATGGCTCATTTAAGAAGCAGCTTTGAAACCTCGAGCTGCGGCCTCCCTGTGAACGGGTGGAACATCCAGGTGGTGTTTTGTAATGTGTGGGGGGCATTGAAAGGAATAGAATAACCTCTGGATATTATCTGAAGAACCCAGCGATCTGTCGTAATGGGCTCCCATGCTGCTGGGTGCAAGGACAATTGTCCCCCGAATGCCTCCAGAGTAGGTCAGGCAACCCCTCAGGGCTGCTGACCAGGTCTATCAGAAGAGGGTTCCCTTGACCCGAAATTCCTGGGACCCCCTCTACCTCTGGGCTGGCGTCGATCTTGTCCCCCTCTGCCTCTGGTGGAATAGCTGTCCTGAGAATCCCGGGAAAACAGATTTTCAGAACCACATCATCTTCTGCCCTCTGACAAAGTCTTCCAGTCCTTTTCGCTCTGGACCAGTCACGTACTGTCTTCCCAAAGAGGGAACAAAATGCCTTGAAAGGGTCCACGAACTGACACAATCTGAGCTAGGCATGCCGCCTTATGGCTATGCCTTTCCCAGCCGCTCTAGCTGCTCCTTCCATGATGTGGGAAAGTAGATGCATAAATAAGTTATGTCTTACCATAACGATCCATGTGAATTGTTCATCTCGTCTTTGTTCTTGCACACGGGTTCGGAGCCGATCCTCGGCTCAGTCTCGTCCGCATCACTAGCTCGCATCTTCGAGAAAGCTCGAGGCACAGTAATATCCCATGATCCTCTGGTGCTAACCCTCAGATCTAGTTTGCTATACCAGAAGAATCCCTCTTAGAAACATGTCTAAAAACCCTACTGCCAGGTAGAGGATAAAAGATGCCATTACTGATGTTAATAACATGTCAACCACACCTAGAAAAGGCTGAAAAGGAATCTAATAAAAAAAAGTTCTCCCAGACTGTAGGACGGGGGATGGAGGGGGGGAATGTAAGAACAAAGGCGAGATAAACAATTCACATGGATCGTTATGGTAAGACATAACTTCTTAATGTGAAATTGTTCAATCTCGCCGTTTGTTCTTACACACGGGTAGCGTCCCTAGCTCCTTTTTTCCCGGGTGGCTCAAGGGAGAACATTCCTTAGTACAGTGGAACCAAACGTCGCCCTGTCCCTGGAGTTCTTGTCTAGCTTGTAGTGGGCGATAAAGGTATGTGGTTTTGCCCAAGTTGCCGCTGCACAAATGGTATCTAAAGACAAACGAGCGGTATGGGCTGAAGTAGCAACCGCCCTTGTAGAATGAGCTCTGGGTTTGAAAGGAAGTTGTTGTTTGGATTCAGCATATACGAATTTTATGCAATCTGAGAGCCATTTGGATAAGGTAACCTTCGTTACTGCCTGTCCTTTTCTTTGGTCTGCATACGATACAAATAGTTGATCCGACTTTCTGTATTCTTTTGTTCTATGCAAGTAAAATCTTAGTTGTCTGTGAACGTCTAACTTATGCAATGTGTATTCCAGTTTATTGCAATGATTTTTAAAGAAGGTGGGCAGTTCAATAGATTGGTTGATATTCTGAATCGAACAAATCTTCGGAAGAAAAGATGGATTGGTGCGCAAAGTTACTCTATCCGGATGAAAAATCATGTACGTGGGTCGGATAGATAAAGCCTGCAACTCTGAAACTCTTCTGGCTGAAGTGATGGCAACCAGAAAGAGCGTTTTCCACGAAAGCAATTTTAACGGAGTTGTGGTTGCTGGTTCAAAAGGGGGCAACATGAATTGTGACAGCATAAGATTAAGATTCCAAGGTGCTATTGGATTACGAAAAGGACAGAGGTGAAAAGTACCTTTCATGAAGGCTTTACAAAGCCTGTGAGACATAAGAGAACCATCCTTACGGCCAGTATGAAAATTGGATATAGCGGCCAGTTGAACCCTTATAGTGGATGTTGATGCTCCTTCTTGAAAAAGAGAGGAAAGGAAATCTAGTATCTGGTGTACTGGGGCCCCCAATGGATCTATACCCTGTTTGGAGGCCCAGTGCACAAAACGGTTCCATTTGCTAATGTACAGTTTTCTTGTAGATGGTTTGTGAGAAGATACAATAATTTGTTGTACTGCAGGAGATAGTAACTCCGACCTGGCTAAGATGGGAAGCGGAGCAGCCAAGCTGTCAGTTTGAGGGACTTGAGGGAGGTGTGAGGAACTCCCGAGTGTGTCAACAGATCTGGCTCCGGGTCCAGAATCCATGGTTCCTCCACTTGATGGGATTGAAGGAAGGGAAACCAGATTTGTCGAGGCCAGAATGGTGCCATCAGTATTATGGTCCTGTCCAGACATTTGGCTTTCTGCAAAAACCAGTGCGTCCCTGGGGACACCCCCGGGGGGGGGGTAACAGGGCAAAATAGCTTCTGCATTTGGCATTCAAAGGGGATGCAAACAGGTCGCAGCAAGGCTGGCCCCATCTGCGGAAGATCTCTTCCGCTACTTGACGTTTGAGGGACCACTCGTGAGGGAACAGGATGGCTCTGCTCAACCTGTCCGCGATTACGTTGGAAATCCCCGGGATGTGCATTGCTATCAGAAAGCGTCCGGTGGACTTTGCCCATTGCCAAATTCTGAGGGCCTCTCTGCATAACAGGTAAGATCTGGTTCCCCCTTGCTTATGTACCAGACCACTGACATGCTGTCTGTCTGAACTGTCACTGTTCCCCGAGGTAAGGACTCGTGAAAGTGTTGCAACGCTAGAAACACTGCCCTCATCTCTAGAACATTGATGTGCAGATTGTACTCTAAGTTGGACCATTGACCTTGGACTGTTTGTCCCTGAAAGAATCCCCCCCCACCCTATCAGGGAAGCGTCCGTGGTTAGAGTTGCTATCGGACTGGGTAATACAAAGGGTCGTCCTAGTGTTAGCTCTTGACTGTGTATCCACCACAAGAGATCCTTCTTACAATAATTCGTGATCCAGATTTCGTGAGACAGTGGAAGTTGTAGATACGACCATTGTGCGAATAGCATCCATTGAAGGATCCTCATGTGCATTCTGCCTAAGGGAACTACCAGAAGGGATGCTGACATCAAGCCTAGCACTCTTAATACTTGTCGTGCTGAGACTCTGTTGTTCTGAAGGAGCGAAATTTGGTGCCTGAGGTCTGACACCCTTGATGGGGGAGAGTAACTTGAGCCATGGAAGTGTCTAGCTGTGCTCCTATAAATAAGATACGCTGTGACGGCGATAAGACAGATTTTCCAAAATTCACCGTTATGCCTAGTGAAGAGCAAAGATTGATGGCGTAGTCCCTGGCTTGTAGCAGACACTTGGTGGTGGCGGAAAGGAGCCAGTCTAGATAAGGAAACACCCAGAATCCCTTTCGTCTCAAGTGAGACGCTACTACTGCCATGCATTTGGTGAACACCCTGGGGGCTGAGGTGAGACCAAAGGGCAGAGCGCGAAACTGGAAATGACTGGCTCCCAGCCGGAAGCACAAATGATCTCTGGACGCCCTGGCCATTTTGATATGGTAGTATGCGTCTGAGATCTATAGAGCACATCCAGTCGCCCTTTTGCAGAAAAGGGAGGATTGACTGAAGCGTGATCATCCGGAACTTTTCCTTTTTTACAAAGGTATTTAACTTGCTGAGGTCTAGAATTGGCCTCCAGTCCCCTGTTTTCTTTGGAACTAAAAAGAACCTTGAGTAAGTTCCGGATCCTATTTGGTCTGCTGGGACTGGTTGGATGACTGTGAGCAACCTTTTTATTTCTATGGTTGCTTGATCTCGCAGACTGGGTGGAACCATCTGGGAGTTTTTTGGAGTTTGGTGGTATTGTTATGAAGGGGATGTTGTAGCCTCTGGTAACTATGCTTTTTACCCAGTAATCTGATGTAAGATTTAGCCAGGCCTCTGGGTATAAAGCTAAGCGACCCCCGACTGCCTCCAGAGCAGGACAGTCGGGCCTGCACTCAGGAGTGCTGGAAGGGTTTTCCAGAGAACGTCTGTCACCCTGATTTTGCGGATCCCCTCTGCCGGCTGGGCAGCGTCTTCCATTTCTTCCCCCTCCTCTGCCTCTGGAGGGGCCGTCACTTTGGGTGTGTTGAAAAGATTCCAGAGTCTTTCGGAATCACATCTTTCCTCCTCGTTGCCCTTTAGGGTAGGGTCTAGATGGAATGGAAAAACAGACCCCTACGGCAGACACGGTCTTCCCTTCTTGTTCACACCTTGAGAGAGTCTCCTTTACTTTGGGCCCAAACAGGGAGGCATCATCAAAGGGGGCATTGGCAAAAGAAGACTTAAAGGTTTCCGCAAAGGAGCATAAGCGCAACCAGGATTGTCTTCTCAGTGCAATCTCTGAAGCTGCCGCTCTACTCGATCCTTCGGCTGCGTATGAAATCAGTCTCATGGACGAGTTGACTATGGAATTTAGGGTGTTAAGTTGCGCTGTCACTTTGTCGGCGACAGCAGCATCTGTGTGTCCCTGAAGAGCATCTCCTAATTCCTTAATGAGATCTCTTTGTAAACGCGTAAAATGCGTAAGGTAGTTGAGTGATTGGATGGAAAAAGTCGCCGAACTAAATATGCGCTTCCCATATCTGTCCATTGTCCCAGAATCCTTATTAGGAGGATGAACAGAGGAAGATGATTCAGACATCTCTTTCTTAGTGGCCGCCGCCACCACCATAGCGTCTACGGGAACTCCTTTAGTAAGGTAGGCTTTATCTTGGGGGGCTGTCATATTTGTTGGGTTTACGCGGGACTGGTTCCACTGTATCAGGTGTTTCCCAAGCCCTCCGAGCTACTAGGTCCATAAGATCGTCAAAGGGAGGAGTCACCCAGGAGGTAGAAGGTTGAGTCCCAAATGCCTTCAGTAAAACAGATTCATCCGCAGAAGGGGTAAGGGTTTGCCAGTCCCCTCTTTGCTTCAGGATTTCCAAAATGTCTGCGAAGGAGACATCCTCAGAGGTGGACTTTGGGGACCCTTCTGCTTCATCTAAATCAGTGTCAGATGTAAGAGATTCCTGAGGGGAATCTATGTGCCTCCTCTTGCACAGTCGTTTCCTCGGAACATCCTCAGTGGGAGCTTCTGGGGATGCATCTGAGGAACCACAGTCTCCCTGTGGGGATTTCTGAGGCATTGGGTCTCGATGCTTGGTAGGTACCGAAGGTACAGAAGCAGAACGCGGACCTTTTGGGGAAGGAGATAAAGAAGCCGATGAAGTCAGTGTCTGATCCGACAAGACCTTCCTCATGATGTCAAAGGCACCGGTGCCCCGACCCGAAGACCCGACCCGATCCGAAGAAGGTAGTTTCTCCCGAATCGGAACCACAAGCTCCGACACCGAGGACGGATCCGAACTGATCTGAGCCGAGGCACCGAGAGGAAGAGTCTGAACCGAAACCTCGGTTCGACTATCCCCCCCGGAACCAAGGAAAGATGTTCGGCTCAGAGACTCTCCGGCTGGTTCCGAAGGAGTCGAGGTCAACGGAGCTGATAGCACTACTGGAGGCTTCGGCACAGAGGGCTCTACAATCATCGGTTCTTCGACTCCTAACACTGATGACTCGACGGGTCTCGGAAGAGGAAGTGTCGAGGGAGTTGGAATGGCTTCGAGTTTCGAAACCAACTGGGACGAAACTTCGAGTAATTTTGAGAAAGCAGAGTTCTCCATAAGCTTCTGTACCACTGTCCACATCGGAGTCGGAGATGGGCCTCGAAGAACAGGTCATAGGAATCGAAGCACTCACCGAGCGAAGGATAGTAGATGGTGGTACCTCTGTTACCGGCTCCAAGACCTGAGCCTCGTGCAGAGATATGGTCTCGACACTCGGCCCCGAAGTCATAGGAGCCGGTGTCCGAATTTGAAAAGAAGTGCTCGGAGCCGATGACTTGGGCTCTGACACTCTTGAAGACTTCGATCCCTTCGAAGACTTCGAAACCTGTGCGGCCTTGTCTAGGGCTTCTTGAAATTCAGGTTTAATTAGACCTCTGTCCACTAACTTCCTGCGTCTTTCCATCATGACCCTCCCACTAAAGGAATGACAGATAGAACAGTCTTCCTGCAAGTGGAGAGGGCCAAGACAGTAGACGCAGGAAGAATGGTTGTCAGTAATGGACATCTTTTGTCCACACTGACACCTCTTGAAAACACTCTTAATCTTTTCTGACATTATAATAAAGACAGTACTATATAGAAAAGAAAAAATTTTCTTACAACTACCAAACCAGTCTAAAGTATCTAAATATATATAAATGTTTAACAAACACCACAGCACACACACACATATATCAAGTGGAGAGGGCCAAGACAGTAGACGCAGGAAGAATGGTTGTCAGTAATGGACATATTTTGTCCACACTGACACCTCTTGAAAACACTCAATCTTTTCTGACATTATAATAAAGACAGTACTATATAGAAAAGAAAAAATTTTCTTACAACTACCAAACCAGTCTAAAGTATCTAAATATATATAAATGTTTAACAAACACCACAGCACACACACACACATATCTCTATCTCTATCTCTATCTCTATCTCTATCTCTATATCTATCTCTATCTATCTATCTCTATCTATCTATCTCTATCTATCTATCTCTATCTATCTATCTCTATCTATCTATCTCTATCTATCTATCTCTATATCTATCTATCTCTATATCTATCTATCTCTATCTCTATCTATATATATATATATATATATATATATATATATATATATATAAATAAATTGAAATAAAAAGGTTAACTTTCTTCAAAAAATGTTAGACAAAAAAATGGCCTAAGGCCCTTACTAATAATTTTTAAAAGTAATAATCTACCTAACTAGTTCACAAAACTATCTATATATATGTAAGCTATTAATTATAAAGATTAAGATTATCAGAAAATATCACTATATCTATCAATAAAAATAGTAAAAGTTGTACTGGCCCGAGCCTCACGAAGTGATCTGCTGCTAGCGGCAAACTAGATCTGAGGATTAGCACCGGAGGATCATGGGATATTACTGTGCCTCGAGCTTTCTCGAAAATGCGAGCTAGTGATGCGGCCGACTCGGAGCAGAGGATCGGCTCCGAACCCATGTGTAACAACAAACTGCGAGATTGAACAATTTCACATTGTATTTGAGACGGACTTTAGAGTAGACATTTTCACTGAGAACAGCTGTTTGTCCTGCAGCGATAAAGACTCTGGGGGCAACTCAGCGAATTCCGAAGCAAGGTCTCGCTGAAGTCAAATCACATGTGCCAAATAATTCAGCGCACGGATAGAAAAGGTCGCTGAGTATATGCGCTTCCCAAACCTGTCCACCGACCTGGACTTCTTGTCTGGAGGGTGGACTAAGGAACTCTCCTGTGCTAGTTCCTTCTTTGTGGCCGCTGCGACCAACATAGCATCAACTGGGGCTCCTTTTGACCAGGGTTGTCTATCCTAAGGAGGAGATAAGACCTCGTCAGGATGTTTATGGATGGGCTCTATGGTGTCGGGCTCCTTCCATGCCCTTGTGGTAATGAGGTCCACCAAGGGGGTCTGCTGGTGGGGACACCCAGAAGGTAGCTGGGCCCATGCCAAAGGCCTCAAGGAACACAGACTCACCCCCAGAAGGTTTTGGGGCTGACCAACCTCCCCGCTGGAGGAGGATTTCCATAATTTCTCCGAAGGAGATGTCTTTGGAAGGTGACCTGGGGGAACCTTCTCATTCATCTAAGTCAGTGTCAGTGGTGAGGGACTGGGGGGGAGTCCAAGTGCCTCCTTTTGCACTTGCGCTGGCCCTCTTCAGTGGGACTTTCAGAAGGGGATCCGCGAGCCAGGGGTTTCCTCGGGGAAAATTACCTGGGGATCCTCTGGCATGGGCTGTCCCCGAGACAGGATGAAGGGAGTAGTCGCCAAATCCAGGGGGGCCTGGGTGGTATCCGATGGAATGGGCTGGGGTCTCAATCCCTGGGAGTGCACCCTCTCCACCACTTCGAAGGCCGAAGGAGAAGTCCTCCCCGGATCCAAAGCGGGGACCGGAGCAGAGTACAGGGTAGCCTGAGGTCCGAGGAAACGGGTCGCGTCTGAAAGAGTCTGAGCCAAATAATCCATTCCCCCGGGTCATACTCCCTGTCTGCAGCTCTGAGAGTCACTCAGATCAGAGAAAGTCGGATCAGAGGAACTCAAGGTAACAGCCAGAGTCGAGGTTGGAGGAAACGTTGGCGCAGAGCTACCAGCTCCGAAAAACCTCAGATGCAAGAGCCCCGAAGCACGGATCGGGGAAGGAGAGATGGGGCAGAAGAGGCATGGAGGTTGCCCCTCCAGAGGGAGAGGGACCTGGCAAGACTCCCATCTGAATTTGGGTCTGAAGAAATCTCCGTATCATCCTGTCCATATCCACGTCCGATAGGCTCAGAGTCGACCTCGTAGAGGCCACCGACTCGGATCTGACTGGTCTGCGCAGAGGGGTGGAGGGCCTCGGGTCCGAATGTTCCAACAGTTCCGGTGGGAAACGCGGTGACCAGAGCAGAGGAGAAAGAGGCCTCATGGTCTTGGATGGAGGGCTGAGAAAGAGCTCCCTGTCTGGGGATCTTTTGCAATGCCTGTCTTTCTTTTTCTCCCCTTCTCTGTGTCTTTCCTTTTCCTTCTCTATCTTTGTCAGACTCGCTGACTGAAGATCTGTCCTTAAAGGACCCATCGCCAGACGAAGAGGGAGGCTGAGTCCCTGTCTGGGGAGGTGCACTAGCGACCAAGGCAGAGGCAGAAACCAGCATGGTTACAGGGAGAAGGCCTTTGGTAACTAGCTTGGCCTTGTGATCCCTAAGGGCCCTGGGGTTGAAGCCTGAACAGATAGCCCACTGGGTGGATAAATGTGCCACTCCTAGACATATCACACACAGTGTGACCATCAGCAGGGGAAAGCTTATGGCCACACTGTACATTTTTTTAAACACAGGCTTTTGCTGATCAGCCATAGTCCGGCACTCAAAGGTAAAGGTACTACCTTCACAACAAAAAAACACACACAGGTAGGGGAAGGGTAGGCCCGAGTACTATTCTACTACAAAAAAACCAAACTTTTTTTTACACTAATGAACGCATTACTGCAGAAGGGGAGGAAGGTAATCCTACACAAACACACTAGATAAAATCAAAAGTTTCCACTTACTACCCCTTTCAAGCTCAGAGCAAAGGGGACCACGATGCACACTACTGGCGTGGCAAACGAGATCTGAGGGAAGATAGGAGATGATGGGGCATTAAGGGTAAGGGGAGAAGCTTGGAGCAGATGCTAGAAAAAAAGTTGCCGGCTCGGATCCGATACGGATCCATATACCAACAGGCTGCAGATAAAATGAAGTTAACTACTTCAGATCCTCTGTTTAACATCCACTCGTGATGCAGAGAGGATGACCTGCTGAGAGCATCTGTCTGGTGGCTGTCTCATGATGGGATGTAGGCTACCTGCAGAGACAAGTTGTTTTGGGAAGCTAGGTCCCAAATCTGGATTGTAACTTGGAGAAGGGACTTGCCCCCCCACCCCCCAGTTTGTTGACGTACCACGTAACTGTGGTGTGGTCTGTGAATATTTGAAGGGGACCTGGCTGAAGGATGGGAAGAAAGGTTTTTAGTGCCAAAAGGACTGCAGTCATTTCTCTGATATTGATGAGTTTTTCTGGAGGGGTGACTGCTAGTGTTCTTGCACCTTGACGCCCTTCATGGTAGCCTCCCATCCCTGGTCTGATGCGTCTGTGAATGTACTGAGCTGGTGTGGGGAGGTGAAGGAGAAGTTCAGGGTCAATTTGAACTTGTTGTATCCACCAGCTTAACTCTGCCTTTAGGCAGGATAGAAAGGCAATCAAAGTCTACAGGGTGGCTGTGTTAGGACCACACATTCTTTGGATACCATTGTAGCTTTCTATTGTGCATCTTGGCTAATGATAGCATAGGAATGGTGGCCACCATAAGGCCTAGCAGTCACAGAAATGGTCTTGCTTTGCTGACAGTTGGTGGACCTTGAGCAGATCCTGGAAGTAGCCTGTTGGGGAAAGCACTTTGTGCTGAGGAAGGAATGCCTTGTCCTGCTGTGGAGTTAGGGATGATTTGGGGAAAGAGGGTGGACCCCAGACTCTGTAGCAGAGACATGGCAAACTGCAGACGGTTTTGTACGGTGTCTTTCTAAGAATGAGGATGTACTCTAGGTAGGGATAGATTTGAATGCCCTTGGTCTTGTAGTAGGCTATGGCTTGAGCAAGGCATTTGGTGAAGACCCTGGATGCAGCAGATAGACCAAAGGGCAAAGCAGTAAACTGAAAGTGAGAACAGGGTCCAGTGAAACAAAAGTACTTTCTTTGAGGGTTTCTAGGAATGTAGACGTAGGCCTTCAGGTCCAATGAGACCATGAAAGTTTGGGCTGGCAATAGGAGGATTTGGAGGGATAGCATTCTGAAAGATGGGACTTTTAGGAAGAGGTTTAGAAAGGACAAATCCAGGACTGGCCTTCATGGCCAGTCCTTTTTTGGGTCTAGAAATAGCCTCAAGTAAAAACCACCTTCTTGTCCTGCAGGGACAGGTTCTATGGTTCCATGGGTCAGTAGATCTTGTATAATTTGAGAAATAAGGTGTACTTAATTTTTGGGTGGGTATGGAATGCCCCAAGCCAGGGTCCTCTCTTTCCAAGAAAGGAAGCAAGTATTCCACTTCTACTCCTCCAAAACCCTGCAATCTGAAGTGATTTTTCTCCAGATTGGCAGGCAGTAGTAGAGACAGGCTGAAAAGGGGAGATGGGCAAGGCAGCCATGCATTGTTGATGCCATTTGTCATGAAAGGCATGTCTGGGGGTAGGTTGAGAAGAGGATGGTCTAGAGGAGGTCTGCCTACTGGTTCCCTTCCTATGCCTGGAAGAATGGGTAGCAGTTTATTCTGACATAAGTAGTCTTAGCTGGACAGTTTCTGTAGTACTTGGGTATAGGAGATACCAGAAGGTGCTTGATGTCTTGAAGCTCTTTGCTTTTCTCCTAAGGTTCCTGAACAGTTCAGAAGACTGCTTTCGAAACAGGTGGTTGTGGTGTAGTGGAGCATCAAGTATTTTGGATTTTAAATCCTCGGGCAGGGGTTGAAGCAGAAGCCATGAATTATCTATACAGCACAGATGCAGCAGATCTAGCAGAAGCCTCTGCTGCATAACTGCATCTGTCTGGCCACCTAGGATGCCAGGGTCAGTTGTGATGCTATCAGTCTGGTTAGTCAGGCAGGGAGAATAAGAGTTTAGATGCTTGGGAAAAAAAATCCAAGGCATACTTAATCATATGCATTTGGTAAGTAATAGCTCTGAAGGCTAGGGTGGAAGAGGTAGTAACTTTCTTCCCTAGTTTGTCCATATTTTTTGCTGTCCTTGTCACTGGGCAGAAGGGACAAGGATGGGATCAGTCTTGACTGCTTGTCTGGGGCTATAGCAATTACTGCAGGATCAGCGAAGTGGGGGTTCAAAAGAAATTTGTCGTCATCAGGCACCTTATATAACGATCAGATCTCTTCGGAGCAAATGGCTGAGAATCGGGATTTTAGATGCTGATAAAAATGCATCCAAGTACGCAAGTATAACGGGGGATGGTAGATGGCGATTCAATTTGCAATACCTCAAAATATCTGAGTTTGTCATTTGGGAAGTATCCCATCTGAAATACTTTCATTTTAGTTAAGATCTCTCCAAAAGTGATGTCTTCAGGTGGAGAGTTCCCTTCTATGGATTTCTCATCCGGGGAATAGTATTCCAGGGGACAGGCCATCTGTGATGAGTAGGTGATGGACAATTTTTTCATTGGAAGTGGGGAGAGAACAGCAGCTGAACAGGCTTTGGGATTAGCACTGGGATAGTGTAAGTACAGGAGGCCAAGGGCACAAGAGCCATGAAGGTCTGCATCAAGGACTGAGTAAAAAGACTGGCAGTCAGGAACTTAGAGATAGAAAGGAGTGGTTTTGGGGGGAGGGCATGGTTTTTGGGGGGAGGGTGTGGTTTTGGGGGAGGGCAGTGGCTTCTTGGTTTCCCCTCCACTTCAGCAGAAACCGTCATCTCTGTGGACGTGCCGGGCAGTACTTCAGAAACTGTTTACTGAAGGGGAGCCAACGAAGTTGACCGCTTTACTGAAGGGGAGCCAACGAAGTTGACCGCTTTACTGAAGGGGAGCCAACGAAGTTGACCGCTTTACTGAAGGGGAGCCAACGAAGTTGACCGCTTTAACAAACGTCCCTCAACCTCTATAGACAGCTGGCGGAGGAAGCAGGCTATGAAACCTTGGCCTTTTTCTAAGGTGGTTACACCTGGGCAGCCTACTTCGGATTCACCCTAAGCTCAAACTTAAGCCTCTGGTTTTCAAAGTATTGAAAAAAAGGGGCCAGACAGCTTTCTAAGCATTTTAGGGACAAAGGTTTGGTAAATGGTGCAAGCAATATGGTCATGTTCCCAGCCTAGAAAAAATGCAACGGCCATGGGAGTCTATGTGGAATTGGACGACCGTATCTGCATTTACCCTTCTTAGTGGACATCAGCTAAAAAGGAAGAAGCAAACCAAGTTCAAGCAATAGTAAAGAATTCCCCACCAGGGTACTTTGCTTTAGATGTTTTGATAAGTACAGTGGCGATGAGATTGATATGATGTTCGACTGAGGCAGAAAAGTACTAAGGTCTGTGCGCGCAGACGTCACATTTAAGGCTCCAGGTTTATGGCCCTGCGTGTGATATACCACACATCAACAGCAACAAGGCTTAAGCTTTGGTACAGGAGCAGACGTTCAGGTCACCTGAGGAAGGGAATCCCACACTAAGATTATTGCAACATGTGAATAGGACATTGTGTACTGCAACACTGATGTACTAGAACACCTACAATTTTGTTAATTGGACAAGCGTACTATGTTCTTCGCAGTCAATGTTGCAGTACTAATCCTTGGAAGGCTCCCAAAGCTACTCTGAGTGGAGACTGTAGGATTACAAAACATTTTGTAGAATGGCAGAGGCAAACCCTGCCCTGGCCAACTGCCCCTAGTGTTTATTTGTTGTCTTTCAGCTTTTTCCAGGTTAGGGGTCGCCACAGCAGAACTCCGGGTCCGTTAATGACTGGCAGTAGATTTTCACGAACGCCGAGGTGCCAGCTCAGCGTTCAACCTTCAATGAAGGCACGCCCATTTACGCACATCTTTCGAACGCCCAACCCAACCGTGGAGAGGACATGCAGACTCCACACAGAAGGCACTCCCCGCACTCCAGCCGAGAATCGAACGGGAGAACCTCTTGCTGTGAGGCAACACTACCGCTGCACCACAGCGGAAGTCTACCCCTAGTGTTTAGTAAAGATGTGAATTCAAAGAAGATGCCTCTAGGATGGCTTAAGTGCAAACTCCTTTGAGAACTGTCCCTCCTTAGCTTAAAGTAGAGACTTTTTGTGAAGTCCTCCAAAGTAAACTACAAATCCAAATTAGCTTCCTCAGCTGAAGGACAACCATAAGGTGTTCTTCAGTCACATCCGTAACCTAAAAGAAAGGCCCACATTCATGCCAAACTAGTAGTTAGAGACATCGTACACAGCTTGTGGACGTTAGCCAACAGGTTGTGAAAACTTCACTCACCAGTCCCCACCACACGTACCCCATGACATCCCTACCACCCATCCCCTACCTTGCATCTCTAAACAGCAGGTCGTAAACGCCCTAAGCCAACAGCATCTATGGGACCTGATAACATCCCAGGCTATATCCTACATGGGCTCCAACAAGAATTAGCAACACCACGGGGTACTCTTCATAGTGTAAGCACCAGCTTTGTCCCAGCTGAATGAAAAATGGCCACTGTTGTCCCACTACACAAAGGTGGTGCTTACACTGACCCAAGGAAAGAAAAGTTGTGTAAAAATCTTACTACAACCATAGATGCCCCTATCTTCTATATGTTGCAGCATTCATAACATGGAGTCTGCCTCTGGCTAACTTGTACATCCGGACCAGTATACCAAAGTCTAAATGCTACTTCAAGGCACATGTGACAGCACAAATCACTCTGCATACAATCAGCCATAAAGAGACGTCAGCACATACTTAAATCAGAACTGAAAGCCACACACCACCAGCCTGATTGAGGAACATGTAACCAGAAACCAGGCAAGCATCAGGGGGGGAAAGGCCACAGGAAGGAATACTGCAGCATATATAAGAGAACATTATATTTATGGTGAGATTTTACCAGACTATTTTATGTCCTAGTCATATGCTGCAGTATTCATAACACAAGGGAGAATGGAAAAGCTCATGCAGAGGATGAACTGGGAGAAGCAAAAATTTTCCACAAAACCCAGAGAGAACAGCTCTGGCAAACCCCACTCTGGACCGGGAAATGATATCCAATTTATAGTGTTTGGTGAAGGTAGGAACAGATGACCAGGTAAGCTGCCTCTAGTCTAGAGGCTGTGTCCAATCCTTGAAATACCAATACCAAATGTAAATCTTTTAAAATTAGGACATGGTCTATAAAGTGCATTGGTCTTTAATATATTGGTACTCATAGATCCTAGTAGAGCGCCCCCTTACAGGGGAAGATGGATCCTTTCCATTGGCTGAGTAACAAAGAAATAGCTTTAGAAATTCATGAGAAAATAGTTTGCTTGAAAACAGGTTGGCCCAGGGCCCTTGGGTGATAGAAGACTTACGGTTGGGCTTAGTTTTGCACAAGTAGTATCAGAGTAGTCTATGAACATCCAATATGTGGAGAATCCTCACTGCAGAATTGGGGAGATGGGAAGGTGGTAAGATAGCCTGCTTCAGGGATAGCTCATTAACCTCCTTGGGCATAAAGGATAGGTTAATCCAAAGAAAAACCCTGTCCCTATGAAACACTGTCAAGGGAGAAGAGACCATAAGGGCTTGCAAGCTCAGAAACCCTTTTGGCAGAGGTAATAGACAAAATGTACAAGGTCCCAACCCCAGCATGGAATATGAAAATTTTTTTTATACAATCACAACCCTCAACAGCACTTTCATCTCCCGAAGAGACTTAATCAGATAACTCAAAAAGCCAAACTCCCTTTATAGCGAGTGCAACTATCGAAGCAATACACTAATTCACCATCTTAAAATGGTACCCACTAAAAGCCACTCAGTATCAACTTTTTCTTTCAATATAGACCCTATAGAAACCTGCTAGCTTAAACCAGCTAAGAGTGGCATTTAATTTTAACTGCCATATAAGCTCCCTTTTAAAGTGTTCTCTGCCAGTCACCTCCCCTCACATTTATTTTAATCTTTTCCCATACCAAATGTAAATCTTTTAAAATTAGGACATGGTCTATAAAGTGCATTGGTCTTTAATATATTGGTACTCATAGATCCTTTTCTTTAATGCCCTTTCCATCTTCCCTATATAAAATCCTGCACAGTCTTCACACTTCGCTAGATAAACCACTTTACTTGATCCAGAGTTGGCATTCGCAAATGTGACCTTACTGTGCAGGGTGTGTTCGAGCACCATTATCTTTTCTCTATAGATGCTACAGTGCGCCTTCCACAAGGAGTTGTGCCTTTTTTGCTTTCATCATTAAGGTTTAACCCTCTCTCCAATATTTGACATTTTTTCCGGTCTTGTACACAAACTGGCACAATTACAACTAGTTTATTTCTTTAACCCTAAAAATGTTCGTTTTTACTATTTTCTTAATGTCTGATTTGGGCTCCAGTGGCCCTAAATGCACCTGTCATCCAGATGTGCATCCCAGGCATAATCTGAGTCTGTGGTTAGGGTCTGGGCGGTGTGGGGTTGTATAAAGGGAAGCCCCTTGTGGTTGCATGCTGCTGCCCACCAAAAGGAACTCTGTCCTTAGGCAGGGTATTATAAGTACGACTTTTGAGGTCCTGAGAATGTTGGCTCCAGGTCCCGAAAATGTTGGCACCAAAGACTGTGTACCACTGAAGTTTCCGCATATGCAGTCGGGCATATGGAATTAGTAGAATGCAGGAGGCCATGAACCCAAGCGCCTGCAGGATTTTCCTTGCAGATAGCTGGGTTCTGGTGGCCATTTGAACAAAGTAGCTGTCAGGTTTAATTTTCTGGAGTAAGGAATGCCATCTGGGATGCTGTGTCCAAGCTTGCTCCCAGGAATACAACTTTGGGGACTAGTTTTGATTTCTTTTCGTTGGTGTACTCCAAGGAGGTTGGAATGTCCTTTACAAATGTCAGATGCTGCAATAGCTTTTCCTGACTGTCTGAATTAGGGAATCGTCCAAGCAAGGGTAAATTTGTATATTTCTCTGTCTGCAACAGGCAATGACTGGAGCGAGGCATTTTGTGAAAACTCTGGGAGCAGTGGATAAGCCAAAGGGAAATGCAGAGAACTGATAATGCATAGATCCTGCCCTGAAACCTACGTATTTCCTGGAGTCCCTTATTGGGATGTGCAGATAAGCCTCTTTTAGGTCTAGGGTGGCCAACCAGGCATCTTTGGACAGCATAGGGAGAAGCTGCTGTAGGGTGAGCATTTTGAATTTTGGTACCACTAGGAAGGTGTTTAGAATAGACAGATCTATGACTGGGCGCCAGGTGTCCTCTTTCTGGGTACCAGGAAAAGTGTTTAATAAAAACCTTGGTCTATCTGTTCTGCAGGAACAGGCTGAATTGCCCTTATTGAAAGCAGGGACTGAACTTGGTTTTGTGCCTCTGCCCACTGCTTTGGAGGAAGATCTGGGAACTCTTTTGGGGTTGGCAGCATGTGGAAATAAAATGTATACACCTGGGATACTACGTTGAGGACCCATCGATAGTTTGTGATTGAGGTCCAGTTTTTTGTAAGGTGGGCAAGTTTTCCTCCTAGGGGTATGAGCAATTGAGCAGAGGTGAAGGGTGGAGTTGAGATGTCACTGTGAATTCTTTCCCTAAGAGGGTGGCTTAGCACTCCCTGCTTTAGAAGTGGAGGTACTCCATTGCTTAGATCTCTACATACCCTGAGACTAATCTGGGGGGGGTCTGTTTCCCCTGGGTCTAGTTTGAGACGTCCTTGAGGCTGCTGGAAAGGACCAATGTTTTAAGGGGCAATGCCTAATAAATCTTGGAGGCTGCACATGCAAAAAACCTTTTGCTGTCTGCATAGACTTAGCCTTTTCCAAAATCTTTTTTAAAACCTCTTGTGCTTGGAGGCCAGATTGTTCTTGTTCAGAGGAGCGTCCAATAATTTTGATTTGACATGGCCTGGCAAGGTTTGCTCCTTAAGGCAGACATGCCTTCCAAGTACAGAACCTGTGACTGATGCTCTGCAAGATTCTTCTATGGCATCAAACCCACATTGCAGGGTATTGCTTGCTGACTTCGCTTGCAGAATGCATAAACTTCTGTATTCTTTATTTTCTGCAAAGTAAGGAAAGGTAGATCATTTTTCTTAATACGTTCCATAGTATGTTGCTGGTATTTGAGCATGTGGAACTGACAATTTAATGCTCTAATGGCGAGAGATGCAGGTGTGTATACTTCTCTACCCCATCCGTCTAAAGCTCAGGAATCCCTGTCCGAGGGGATGGGATTCTTAGCTGTAGTTGCTTTTATCCTTTATGTCCTTAGAAAGTAACTCTGTGTCAGCAGTAGGATTTTTGGAGAAATTTGAGAGAGTCAGGGACTCTGTAGTACCTGTCAGGTTTCCTTGGAGCAGGGGGTAAAGTATCAGGAGTTAGACTAGATTCCATAAAGACATCATCCACAACATCTAGAACAAGAGGGATAGCTAAGGTTCTGTGCTGTGGTAGATATAAAAATTTAATTTCCCAAGTCTCTTTTTGGACCGAGTATATTGCTGGCATTCCCAACGGAAATAAGAAATGGAAACAGTTAATCTGCTGTGGCAACCCCTAACGGGAGCAGCCGAAAGAAGATTCCCAATGGAAATACACTCAAAGTATGTAGGGTTTAACCAAAAGAAAAATCCTCTGGAGGAGAGGCAGAAAGAATTGATTCCTCTACATCAGACTCATAGGCAGAAAAGGGAATGTCTTCTGCCATTTTAAGCATCTGAGATTGTGGCAAGGAAGCAGGCGGAGATTGGGTTGTCTTTTTTAGATGCATCTCTTACTCTTGGGTGTTAGAGGCACAGTAGTTTTAGAAAAAACTGAAGACGCGAAAGTAGTCTAATATCGGTAATGCGAAGTGCTTTTCAGAAGCCAGTGCCTGCACAGCAGCTCCAGACCTATCCAAGGTAGAGACATCCGCAGGTTGCGTAGTCAAAGAAGGGTTTAGCAGCAAAACAGACTCCAAACAGGTCTCGTTAGCAGCCTGCAAAATCCACTGAAGCAGGCATCAGGGGCTGCAGAAGCGCCAGAGTACCAGAAACTGGCGACTAGCTTAACAGAAACAGTCTGCAGCTTTGGACCTGTGCAGTCTGTCTTTATCCTTATGTTTTTTCAGATCGGTAGTCAGATGGCTTACCGAAGCCATTTTGGAATACTGAGATCAAGAAAGTAGTTTTGTACCTACCATAATGTTAGAGTGCAGTCATAACAGATGGGTTCTCCTGCCGTCAGGCAGGTCCTCGGTTGGCCGAATTCCAAAGTCTAGGTCTGGCGTCGGTCGTCGTCGCTTCTTCCCTGACATCAGAGCGACAGGGGTATAAAGGAACCAGCAGACGCCATTTTCTTCAGTTTTTCTTGCCCCAGATGTCAGGTGCCCCCAGAAGGAAGGCAATACATAAATTTGTGTAATATTGCAGTGCAATATAATCAAAATACAGTAGTTGCAAGCAAATACATCATAAATGAATACCCCAATCAGGTTGTATGAGGATGTTAGCCTATAGGCCTGTCCCAAGAGGGGAAGGAGGGAGGGAAACCTGGACTGCAGCTGTATTAGCACTCTAACATCTACATTTATGGTAGGTACAAAACTGTACTATGTTCATCGTGCATACAGCTGCAGTCATAACAGATGGGTAGAATCCCAAAGCTAAGAAAGGGGTGGTAGGCACTAGTTGGAACTAGGAGCCAAAATGCCCTGCAAGACTGCAGTGGCAAAGCCTGCTCTAGATTTGGAGTATAATGGTAGGTTGTAGTGCTTGGAGAAGGTATGCACAGAACTCCAAGTGGCTGCTTCCAAAATATCCTTGGTAGGAACTCCTCTGAGGAAGGCTGCAGAGGTGGCTGTGGCCCTGGTGGAATGAGTTCTAATGCCTGTAGGTACAGTTTTGCCATGAAAGGAATAGCAAAAGCGTATGCAGTGGGCTATCCATTTTGAGATTGTCTGTTTGGAAATTGGCTTTCCTTGAGCTCCTACCGCATAGGCCACAAAGAGCTGTTCTGATTTTCTGAAAGGCTTTGTTCTGTCCAAATAATAACGCAGTTGTCTGTGGATGTCCAAGGAATGTAGTAATCTCTCCCCTTTGTTTTGAGGATTAGGATAAAAAGTAGGTAAATGTATGGCCCAATTTAAAGCTACCCTGGATACCACTTTAGGCATAAAGGACGGGTTGGTTCGTAAGGAAACTCTGTCCTGATGGAAGATGACAAAAGGCAGCACAGCCAGGAGAGCTTGTAGTTCTGAAACTCTACGAGCTGAGGTGATGGCCAGAAGGAAAGCAGTTTTCCAGGACAAATACTGCAAATCCGATGAGGCAGCTGGCTCAAAGGGAGGCAAGGTCAGTTTTTCCAGAATGAAATTAAGATCCCAAGCAGGTATTGGTTGTTTCCTTGGAGGTTTTAGATTCTTAGCCCCTCTGAGGAGCTGTCTTAAGAGAGGGTGAGAGAATAAAGGTGGATCAGTGTTGTATTCTGCAGAAATGGCTGAGGCATGGATTTTGATGGAGGAGAATGAAAGTCCACTGCTTAGCAGTTCAGCTAGATACTGTAGTATTTGAGGTAAATTCAGTTTTCCAGGCTCCTGGCCCTTTTTCTCATTCCAGACACAAAACCGTTTCCATTTTGCGGAGTAAGCTTTTCTATTTGACGGCCTTCTGGCCTCCAAAATGACATCCTGCACCTCCTTGGAGAGTAGGGTCTGCTGTGATGCTAAGGAATCTTCCATGCGGCTAGATTGAGTGTTTTTAGCTGGCTGTGAAGAGTTTTGAAGCTGTGCTAAGTCAGGAGAAGAGGCATTAGAGGCAGGGTCCATGGTGGGGAATGAGTCAGGCTCCTCAGGAGTGGGTACCAGTGTTGTCTTGGCCAGTCTGGAGCAATGAGAATCATCTTTGGTCTGTCTGCTCTGGTTTTCAATAGAACTTTGGGCAGCAGAGGAAGAGGTGGGAAGGCATAAACTGTTACTGATGTCCAACTGAAAGAGAGCGTCCACTCTCCAGACCTTTGGATGGAAAATCCTTGAGCAGAATTGTCAATTGGTGATTTTTGTGAGAGGCAAAGAGATCTGTCTGGCCTTCCCCATGCTTGGATTATCTCTGTAAAAACTTTTTAATGCAACGTCCATTCGTGTGGATCTGTCATTTCTGCTTAGGTTGTCTGCCAGTGTTTTCCTTGCCTGGCAAGTATTGTGCTTGTAGTTCGATTTGTAAGTCCATGGCCATGTTCCAAAGTGACATGGCCAGTCTGCATAGGGGGTATGAATGTGTTCCTCCCTGTTTGTTTATGTACCATATAACTGTGGTGTTGTCCATTCTTATCAATAGTTGACCTGGTTGCAGAAGGTCTTTGAAAGCTACAATAGCATTTATTACTGCTAGCATTTCCTTTTGATTGATGTGAAGGTGCTTTTCTTTTTGGGACCATTTGCCATGAATGCACCGATCTGTCATGTGCGCCCCCCAGGCGTAGTCAGAGGCGTCTGTTGTGATGACTTGATTTGCTTGAGGCTTGCTGAATGGAAGACCTGCGTTTGTTTGGCATGCTTAAGCCCACCACAGAAATTCCTTTTGAAGACATGGAATTAGTGGTATTATTGTTTCCAAACTGTGGCTGTGTTGAGACCATAGGTTTTTCTGGTACCATTGACGTTTCCTCTTATGCAGCTTTGCACATGGGATTAGCAAAATGCCATGAATCCCAGAGCCTGCAGGATTTTCCTTGTAGTCAGCCTGGTGCAATTTGCTAGTCCTCTGAAGTATTGAGTTAGTTGCCCTTGCTTCTCTGGCGTGAGGTAGGCCATCTGGGTGTTTGTGTCCAAGTTGGCACCCAGGAAATTATTTTCCAAGCGGGTATTAGTCTTGATTTCTTTTTGTTGACTGTGTATCCCAGAGAGTTCAACAACATTATTACATAAGCCAGATGTTTCAGAAGAATGTGCTTGCTGTCCGCCTGGATCGGGCAGTCGTCCAAATAGGGGTATATTTGTATCCCTTGAAGTCTGCATTAAGCAATTACTGATGCCAGGCATTTCGTGAATACTCTGGGCGCAGTAGATAAGCCAAAGGGCAATGCAGAGAATTGATAATGGGTTGAACCTGCAAGAAATCTGAGGTATCTTCTGCAATTTTGTCTGATTGGGACATGCAGGTATGCCTCCTTGGAGGTCCAATGTTACCAGCCAAGACTCCTTGCCCAGCATGGGAAGAAGCTGCTGTAGAGTGAGCATCTTGAATTTTGGTACAAGTAGAAATGTGTTTAGGATGGATAGGTCCAAAATAGGTCTCCAATCTTTTCCCTTCCTAGGTACCAGGAATAGTCTGGAATAAAAACCTTGACCTTGTTCGTGCGTAGGTACCTCTTGAATAGCTTTCATGTCTATAAGATCTGTAATTTGCCTTTGTGCCTCTGCCCTTTGATTGTGTGGCAGGTTTGGCATGCCTCTCATTTTTGGAAGGGTGTGAAAATGGAATCTGTAGCCTCTGTTTATAATGTCCAGGATCCATTTGTCTTTTGTGACAATATGCCAATTTTTTGAAAATAATGCCAGTTTTCCTCCTAAGGGTGCTGCCATTTGAGTCTTGCTTGGCATGCAAAGGGGAAGTCATTGGGCTTGCTTTCTGAAGGGTTGCGAGTTAACCTCACCACCTCTGTGTAGGAGCTTGCCATTGTCTGCCTCTAAACAATCCTTGGGATTGTCCTCTGCCCCTCGGGCGCCTGTATCTACCTCTTTGGGGTCTGTCCGTGGCTGGAAAGGACCAATTTTTGGAAGGCCAATTTCTACTGAAACGTGGGGGTTGTACCTGTAGAAAATCTTTCACAGTTTGCATTGATTTAGCCTTTTCCTCCATTTTCCTTAATACCTCCTCAGCATTAGCACCAAATAATACATCCTGTTGTAGAGGGGCATCTAGTAATTTTGCTTTGACATGATCTGGCAAGGATTGTTCCTTGAGCCAGGCATGTCTACGTATGACTGATCCTGTAACAGCAGCTCTACATGAGGCCTCTAGAGCATCAAAACCACATTGTAAGGTATGCTTACCCACTTGTTCTGCACTATGCATCAAATCCTGCAACTCCTTCAAGTCTGGTTGTTCAGGTTGTGACATTTTACTTCTCAATTGTGATAACAAAAACTGTTGGTATTTTAGCATATGGAACTGACAGTTTAAGGCTCTCATGGTTAAGGTAGCCGAGGTATATACCTTTTTTCCCCACCTTTCTAAGGATCTGGAATCTCTCTCGGAAGGTAATGGATTTTTAGCAGTGGAGGCCTTAATTCCCTTGGGTCCCTGTGAGATGGTTTCTGGGTCAGCAGCATGGCTTTTGTATAGAAATTGGTGTGAGTCAGGAACCCTGTAGTACCTGTCAGGCTTGACTGGGGCTGGAGGTAAGGAATCCGGGTTAAGGCAGGCCTCAGAGTAAACATCATCTAGGATGTCCAAGACAGGAGGAATAGCCAGAGGCCTGCGCTGTGGTAGCAAGAGAAATTCCCTAAGCCTTTTCTTGGAATCTGAATAATCTTGGCCTTCCCAGTGGAAGTGTTCCCTTAAGGTATGCAAAGTTTCCCCAAATGAGTAATCCTCTGGGGAGATACAGAAGGAATGGACTCCTCTGCATCAGAGTCTTCAAAAGGGGAGTAAGGATGTTCCTGATCATCAGAGTGCTCTGAAATAATGGAGCCCTGATCAGAGGAGGGGGATTCTTCCTCCACTCTGGGCCTTTTGTCCGGTGGGGGTTGAGAACCCCTGATAAGAGTAATTAAATCCTCAGCCATTTTAAGCATCTGTTTTTTAGGCATGGGGCCTGGAGATGGACCCTGTGTAGCTTGTCTCTTAGAATGCAGGGCTGCTTTAGACTTGGTGAAGGCCTTGATGGAGAAAGAAGATGAAGGTCTGAAGACACCTTGAGAGGAGGCAGACCTGTCCACATTTTGAGATTCAACGCCAAGAGTGGCTTCGGTATCGTAGTCAGGGTGTGGGCCGAGAAGCCTGCAACCTCGGGCACAGGAGACACCGCCAATGAAGTGTCGTGGGTAGTCAGGGGCTGCGTAGGCGCCTCGCTGAGAACTGGACCACGTGTAGTCTGTTTTGGCGTGGTGTCGGTAGAGGCCGCAGACCTCGTGTCGGTCCTTATCTTTTTGCTTTTTAGACAAAACTGGAGTCGGAGTATCCAACGACATAAAATAGTTAAATGCTTTGCCAAAATAATGATGGGCGAACTCCGCCAGACGCTTAATGGTGCTTTTGTTGAATGTAGCACAAAAGCAACAGACCGAGACGTCGTGGTCTGGGCCTAAACAAGGAATACAGAGGGAATGGAAATCCTTATGCGGTATTTGCTTCCCACAAGAAATACTATTAACTTTGTCTGACAACGGTCTGAGGCAAGAAAAGTTTCCCCAATGGGGTACTTAGCTTTCAAGACGACTTCGGTTTCAAAATTTTCGTAATTTCAGGAGCTGGCCGACCGGCACTTGCTAACTGCTTCGGGCACCGCGCGGCAAGAAAGACTGAAGAAAATGGCGTCGGCTGGTTCCTTTATACCCCCTGTCGCACTGACGTCAGGGAAGAAGCTACGACAACTGACGCCGGACCTAGACTTTGGAATTCGGCCGACAGCGCCCGCCTGACGGCAGGAGAACCCATCTGTTACGACTGCAGCTGTACGCACGATGAACATCTGCTGTGTATATTAATGCTTGTCACTGCAAGTGCTGGGACAGGTTTATTATGAAATCTGTTTGTACCCTATATTTGCATACTGTTACAAGATTTAGCATAAGAGTTTAAGCTACCTAGCTTAATCAGGAAGTTTATAAACTATGTAAAATTAACTTTTGAGGCACCTCACCCCCCCCACCCCCATCAGCAGCAATTTTACTGAGAAGCTTGACAGAGCAGAATAGAAAGTACCAGATGCAGAGGATGTCAAACTTAAATGAAAAAATCTAGACAGCATGCTCTTTCTAGTGACTCCCTGATGCAGCCAAGTTCAAATAGCTAACAGCATGAAGCTCATGCCAAAGGAAATTAAGAAAATAGCTAAATGCCAAGTTCACCAGTAGAGGGACACAAAAAAGCATTACAAAAAAGCTATGCTTTAGTTGAAAGCTCAGGGTAACTTGCATCTTAACAGGAAGGGTGTTGTCACCTGCAATAATAAACTTGCCTCAAATCAGAAAATACAGAAATCATACCTACAAACAGCAAGTGTTTTTATAAAAAAAAAATCACAAGATAATTGTTAGCAAGTGTCAAACTTTACAGCCAGTAGAAACTGGCAACTATTAGAATGGCTGCACTATAAATTAACATGCGATAGGTTAACTGGCAAGGGAGGCAGCTTTACTTTGGCACATAATTATATCCTCCCTCTCCCCAAAATTACACTGCAGTTATGGGCTGTGACTGGAATCTCATTTGTAACAGTGAGAATGCATCATGAAGTAAACCCTGCACTGGCATTCACAGACGCCTCCCCTTACAAAAAAGGCACATGCAATGAATAGTCATATGAAATTAAAGCCTGTACTAGTGAAATCTCTTAAAGCCTCCACGAGATGCACCCTGGAACTCTGTTTCCACACAAACCTTATGGCAGAAAAGGAACAGAAACTGTCCAATACTGCACTTCCCTAACTTTTAACAGCTGCTCTGGGCCCAAAGCCCAAACAGGGATCACAAAGTTGCATACAGATGTGTACATGCCTACATAAAAGGAGGGTGTGAACAGCTGCCATTTTATCTGGCAGAGGAACATCTCCAAGTACAGTAAACCACATGTACCTGGACACACAGAACTCTACTAATCAGACCTAAAGGGGTGAGCAGATAACTTATGAGGAATTTACAGCAGGTTATGAATACTGTAACAGCATACCAGTACACTTAAAACCAAAAGTAAAAGAAATAGTTGTGTAAAATCTTACTATAATCATAGATGTCCTTTACTAAGTTGCAGTGTTCAGTGTGGAATCCTCAATCTCAGGCGACCCGATTACCTGCTCCTATGCAAAAGCCGAAGCCTGGTTGCTGCTAGTGTTTGGGACATCACATACACAGCCATAAACCTGGGACCTTAAATGAGATATCTGCACGCAAAGACCTCAAAACTGACTGCCCAGTCGGACAACAGCCTAGGTAGAGCCAATTGATTCCCTCCAGACAGGTGAAATGTAACCAACTGCCCAGTCAGACCATAGTCTAGTTAGTGCCCAATGATGCCCTCTAGACAGGTAAATTGTAATGAAGGATAGGTGGGAGGTAAGGAATACTGCAACATGGAGAACATCTATGGTTATGGTAAGATTTTATACAACTATTCTAGGTCCTTCTTTTCTCATGTTGCAGTATTCATACTGTGGGAGAGTACCACAGCTCAAGGAGGAAGGGTCGAGGAAGATGCAGATTCCAAGAATCCCTGCAGGATTGCTCTTGAAAAGCCTGCTCTGGTTCTGGAAATATGGTCCAGTTTGAAGGTATGTACGAAAAACCACATGGATGCAAAGATAAGTTGCGTCCAGGCCTTTGAGGAAGGCCCCAGAAGCAGCTACGGCTCTTGTAGAGTATGCCCTGAGGCAACTGTTTTCCATGGTAGGAGCAGCAGAATGAGAAGTTATGTACCTACCATAACATTCCATGCTAGTTGTCTTCTCTCGCCTACTTTCTTGCTGGATGGGATCGGAGCAGATCCTCGGCTCCGACTCGGCCACTTACTAAAGCTCAAGAGCTTATTTTACCGGCTCGAAGCAACCCTATATCACATGATGCTAGGCGATAACTCCCCAGATCTCGTTTGGAAGCTGAAAAACCTAGCATAGGTCAATAAAACTAAAATCTCCAACTGGAAGGAGGAGGAAGAGGGATAAAAAAACCCAGAGATTGTAATCTACACTATATATATCCTAGAACACCTAGATGGTGAACAAGGGAATAGAAGGACCCTTCAAGGAAGGGAAGATCTTCTCGTTCTGTCCAGGCTAGGGGGATGGTGGGTGGGACGCAAGAAAGAAGGTGAGAGAAGACAACTAACATGGAACATTATGGTAGGTACATAACTTATCAATGTTAAGTTGTCAATCTCGCCTTCATTCTTGCTGGATGGGACCGCGTCCCTAGCACCTTCATCCTGGGTGGCTCATTGGAACAGACTCTTAAGAATGGTGGAACCAAATATTGCTCTGTCCCTGGAGGCCATGTCCAATTTGTAATGGGAAACAAAGGTATGAGGAGTGGCCCATGTGGCTGCTGGACAGATGGTGTCCATTGGTAGTCTAGCTTGAAAAGCTGTAGATGTAGCTAGTGCTCTAGTTGAATGGGCTTTTGGCGTAGAAGTTAACTCCCTGCCTCTGAGTTGATAAATAGATGTAATCACAGAAGACAGCCACCTAGATAGGGTTACCTTAGAAACAGGAAGGCCTTTCTTATTTTCTGCGTACAATAAAAACAGTTGATCAAACTTCCTTATTTGTTTGGTTCTATCCAAATAGTATCGGAGCTGGCGGTGAACATCTAGATAATGTAGCTTCTGCTCCGCTCTGTTAGTATAGTTTGGGAAAAAACTGGGAGATCAATTGATTGATTTAAATTTGTCTACGAAGCCACCTTGGGTAAGAAGGATGGATTAGTCCTTAGAGAAACTCTGTCTTTATGGAAGATTAAGTAGGGAGGACGAATGCAGAGGGCGTGAAGCTCAGATACTCTCCTAGCAGAAGTAATGGCGAATAGGAAGAGTGTCTTGCAGGAAAGAAATTTCAATGAACAGGAGACCGCAGGTTCAAAGGGGGGAAGAATCAAGGATGTTAAGACTAAATTAAGATCCCACTGAGGTGGAGGGTCTTTGATCGGAGGCTTAAGTAAATATACACCTTTAAGGAAAGCTTTGCAAAGCTTATTGGACATGATGTTGTGGTCCGATAAGCCTGTATGAAAATTCGATATGGCTGCCAACTGAACCTTTACTGTAGAGGCAGAAGACCCTGAATGAAAAATTTTGGCTAGGAAGTCTAAGACCGAATGAACTGGGGCAGTAAAGGGATCTATATTCCTTGCCTTTGCCCAGAAGGAGAAACGTTTCCATTTACTAGTGTAAATCCTTCTGGTCCATTTACTAGTGTAAATCCTTCTGGTGGAAGATTTAAGGGAAGCTACTATGATATCCCGGACGGGATTGGAAATCATAGGAAGCCTGGCTAAGGACAGAAGTGGAGCAACCAAGCAGTGAGGTTGAGAGAATGTAGGGATTGGTGCAGCTGCCCCGACTGATGGGTCAACAGATCTGGAGCTGGGTCCAGATGCCAAGGCTGTACCAAAAGAAGGAACGGAAACCATATCTGTCGAGGCCAATAAGGGGCAATGAGAATCAACTTGGCTCTCAAGGCGGTTGCTTTCTGAATTACTTGTGGGATTAGAGGAAAGGGTAGAAAGGCATAGAGAAGTCCCTGAGGCCAATCTTGGACTAGAGCGTCTCTGAGGGGATGGCCTGGAAGGGGGAAGAGGGTGAAGTAGTCGGGGCATTTGCTGTTTTGGGGTGTAGCAAAAAGATCGCAGCAAGGAAGGCCCCACTTCTGAAAAATCTCTTCCGCCACAGATTGTTTGAGAGACCACTTGTGTGGCATGAGTATAGCTCTGCTTAACCTGTCCGCTATGATGTTGGACTTCCCGGGGATATGCGTTGCTATCAGAAACCGCTGAGAGGAGATTGCCCATTGCCAAAGTCTGAGTGCCTCTCGACACAAGGGATAGGACTTGGTTCCGCCTTGCTTGTTGATATACCACACTATGGACATTGTCCGTTTGGATTGCAATAGTTCCTAGGGGAAGAGAGTCGTGGAGGGCTTGCAACGTTAAAAGCACTGCTCTCATCTCTAGGACATTTATGTGCAGGTGGCGTTCGAAAGGTTGCCAAGTGCCATGGACCATCCTGCCCTGAAAATGCCCCCCCCCCACCCGATCAGGGAGGCGTCCGATGTCACCGTGGCAACCGGGGGAGGAGGAGGAACACAGAGTCTGCCTTGATTGACTTGAGGGGACAATATCCACCAGGACAGATGACTTTTGCAAGTTGGAGTTATCATGATCTTGTGGTGCATGAGGAGTTGCTGAAAAGACCATTGGGCGAAAAGCATCCACTGTAGAAGACGCATGTAAAAACGTGCAAGGGGAAGAAGTGTTAGGGCGGCCGCCATAAGACCCAATACTTTCAGGACATACCTGGCCTGAATTTTGTCGCTCTGAAGAACATTGACATGGTTTTGAATACCTAAGACCCTTTGACCTGTTAACTTTGCTGAAAGTTGTACGGTGTTCAAGTTGGCACCTATAAAGGTAATAGACTGACAAGGCAGACTTTTCGAAATTTATACAGATTCCTAGCCCTCTGCAAATGTGAATGGTGTAAGCTCTGGCTTGGAGAAGTTGATGCCTGGAGGTGGCAGTGAGGAGCCAGTCGTCTAGATATGGAAACACCTGGAATCCTTGCCATCTCAGGTGAGCCGTAACCGCTGCCATACATTTGGTGAACACACTGGGGGCTGTAGTGAGACCAAAGGGCAGGGCTCTGAACTGGTAGTGACTGGCTCCCAGCTGAAAGCAGAGAAACCTTCTGGAGCGCCTGTGAATTTTGATGTGATAGTACGCATCCTGAAGGTCCACGGAGCACATCCAATTGTCCTGCCCAGAAAGGGTAGAATGGACTTTCTTTACAAACTTGTTTAGTTTGCTGAAGTCTAATATTGGTCGCCAGTCCCCTGTCTTTTTCGGTACCAAAAAGAACCTTGACTAGATTCCGGATCCTAGTTGGTCTGCTGGGACTGGCTGGATGGCTTTTTGCTAGCAGTTTTGATATTTCTGGTTCCCTTAGACCTGGTGGAACGTCTGGAAGGGTTCCCTTTTGCTGAATTGGGGATTGGATAAAGGGAATTTTGTAACCCTCGGATATGATCGACTGTACCCATTTGTCTTGAGTAAGGGAAAGCCAGGCTATTGGGTACAGCGACAATCTTCCCCCGACTGCCTCCGAAGGTGGACAATCTGGCATCTCAGGGATGCTGGAAGGGTTTGTCAGAGAGGCTACCTGCTACCCTGGTTCTGCGGACCCCCCTCTGCCCCTAGGGCGGCGTCTGTTGTGGTTACCCCCTCTGCCTCTGGGGGTAAACTGACCTCTTGCGTCAGGCGTGACTCCTTGAGATTTGCGGAAAGTACAGTTTTGTACCTACCATAAATGTAGATCTTCGAGTGCTCATAAGCTGCAGTTATAACAGATGGGTTATCCTGCCGTCAGGCGGGTCCTCGGTCAGCCGAATTCCAACGTCTAGGTCTGGCGTCAGTTGTCGTCGCTTCTTCTCTGACGTCAGTGCGGCAGGGGTATAAAAGAGCCAGCCGACACCATCATCTTCAGTTTTTCTTGCCCCAGATGTCAGGTGCCCCCAGAAGGAAGGCAAAACAAACTTATGTAGTCATGCAATATAGAATAATCAAAAAACAGTAGTTTGCAAGCAAATGCACCATAAAATAATACCCCAAAAAGGTTGTATGAGAAGGTGTTTGCCATAAGGCCTGTCCTAAGAGGGGATGGAGGGAGGGAAACCTGGACTGCAGCTGTATGAGCACTCGAACATCTACATTTATGGTAGGTACAAAACTGTACTATGTTCATCGTGCATACAGCTGCAGTCATAAGATGGGTAGAATCCCAAAGCTAAGTAGGGGTGGCAGGCACCAAGTGGAACAAGGTGGAGCAAGGATGCCCTGCAAGTCAGCTGTGGCAAATCCCACTCTAGATTTTGAGTAAAGTGGAAGGTGATAGTGTTTGGAGAAAGTGTGCACTTAACTCCAAGTGGCTGATTCCAAAATGTCCTTGGTAGGAACCCCCCTGAGGAAAGCTGCAGAGGTAGCTGTGGCCCTTGTGGAGTGGGACCTGATGCTTGAAAGCACAGCTTTTCCATGAAATGAGTAACAAAAGCATATGCAGTGGGCTATCCATTTTCAGATTGTCTGTTTGGAGATAGCCTTTCCTTGAGCACCTGTAGCACAGGACACAGAGTTGCTCGGATTTCCTGAATGGCTTTGTCCTGTCCAAATAATAACGTAGTTGTCTGTGAATGTCCAAGGAATGCAGTAGTCTTTCCCCTTTGTTTTGTGGGTTAAGGTAAAAGGTAGGTAAGTGGATAGTCTGATTCAAGGCTACACTGGATACTACCCTTTGGCATAAAGGTAGGGTTGGTTCGTAAGGAAACTCTGTCCTGATGGAAAATGATGAAAGGTTGCACAGCCATGAGGGCCTGTAGTTCCAAAACCCTGCGTGCCGAGGTGATAGCCAGAAGGAAGGCCGTTTTCAATGGCAAATATTGTAGTTATGTTGAAGCAGCTGGCTCAAACGGAGGAAGGGTCAGTTTTTCCAATATGAAGTTGAGGTCCCAAGCAGGGACTGGTGGTTTCCTTGGGGGTTTTATATTCTTAGCCCCTCTGAGGAACTGTCTTAAGAGAGGATCAGAGAATAAAGGAGGATTTGTGTTGTACTGTGCAGAAATGGCTGAAGCATGGAATTTGATGGAGAAGGAAGGTCCACTGTTTAACATCTCAGCTAGGTACTGTAATATTTGAGGTATATTTATTACCCAAGGATTCTGGCCCTTTTCCTGATTCCAGGCACAAAACCGCTTCCATTTGGCGGAGTAGGCTTTTCTAGTAGAAGGTCTTCTGGCCTCCAAGATGACATCCTGCACCTCCTTGGAGAGGAGGGTCTGTTGTGAAATAAAGGGATTCTCCATTCGGCTAGATTTAGGGTTTTGAGCTGGCTGTGAAGAAGTTGTGCTGGGACAACAGAAGAGGCACTAGAGGTAGGATCCATGGTGGGGAATGAGTCAGGCTCTTCAGGAGTGGATACCAGTGTTGTCTTGGCCAGTCTGGAGTAATGAGAATCATTTTCGGCCTCTCTGCTCTGGCTTTTAATAGAACTTTGGGCAGCAGAGGGAGAGGCGGAAAGGCATAGACTGTCAATGTTGTCCAATTGAAAGAAAGTGCGTCCACTTTCCAGGCCTGTGGATGATAGGTTCTTGAGCAAAAAATTTTCAGTTGGTAAGTTCTGTGGGTAGCAAAGAGATCTATGTCTGGCTGTCCCCATGCCCGAGTTATCTTTGGAAAACTTGAGGATGCAACTTCCATTTGTGTGGATCTGTCATTTCTGCTTAGGCTGTCTGCCAGTGTGTTTTCCTTCCCTGGCAGGAATTGTGCCTGAAGTTGGATTTGCAATTCCAGAGCTGTGTTCTAAAGGGTCATGGCTAGTCTGCACAGGGGGTATGAATGAGATCCCCCCTTTTTGTTTATGTACCACATCACTGTGGTGTTGTCTGTCCTTATCAATAGCTGGCCTGGATGCAGTAGGTCTTTGAAGGCCATAATAGCATTTTGCACTGCTAGCATTTCCTTTTGGTTGATGTGTAGGTGCTTCTCTTTTTGGGACCATTTTCCCTGAATACACTGATCTTTCATGTGTGCCCCCCCCAGGCGTAGTCAGAGACTTCTGTTGTGATGATTTGATTTGCTTGGGGTATGCAGAAAGGGAGACCTTTGTTTCTTTGGCATGCTTGAGCCCACCACAGAAATTCCTTTTGAAGACATGGAATGAGTGGTATAATTGTTTCCAAACTGTGGCTGTGTTGAGACCATAAGTTTTTCAGATACCATTGAAGTTTCCTCATATGCAGCTTTGCACATGGGATCAGCAGGATGCAACATGCCATGAATCCCAGAGCCTGCAGGACTTTCCTTGCAGTCAGCCTGGTGAAGGTTGCCATTCTGCTGAAGTATTAAGATAGTTGCCCTTGTTTGTCTGGCGTGAGGTAGGCCATCTGGGTGTTTGTATTCAAGCTGGCACCCAGGAAAATTATTGTTTGAGAGGGTAATAGTTTTGATTTTTTTTTGTTGACTGTGTATCCCAGAAAGTTCAAGTGTCTTATTACAAACGCCAGGTGTTTCAGAAGTATGTCCTTGCTATCCGCTTGAATCAGGCAGTCATCCAGATATGGGTATATTTGTATTCCTTGAAGTCTGCAGAAGGCAATTACTGATACCAGGCATTTCGTAAACACTCTGGGCGCAGTAGATAAGCCAAAGGGCAATGCAGAGAATTGATAATGGGTTGAACCTGCAAGAAATCTGAGGTATCTTCTGCAATCTTGTCTGATAGGGACATGCAGGTATGCCTCCTTGAGGTCCAATGTTACCAGCCAAGACTCCTTGCCCAGCATGGGAAGAAGCTGCTGTAATGTGAGCATCTTGAATTTTGTACCTGTAAATATGTGTTTAGGATGGATAGATCTGAAATAGGTCTCCAATCTTTGTCTTTCCTTGGTACCAGGAATAGTCTGGAATAAAACCCTTGACCTTGTTCTTTTGCAGGCACCTCTTGAATAGCTTTCATGTCCATGAGAGCTGAAATTTGTTTTTGTGCCTCTGCCCTTTGATTTTGTGGCAGGTTTGGCATGCCTCTCATTTTTGGAAGGGTGTGAAAGTGGAATCTGTAGCCTCGGTCTATAATGTCCAGGATCCATTTGTCTTTTGTGACAATATGCCAATTTAATAATGCCAGTTTTCTGCCTAAAGGTGCTGCCATTAAAGCTTTGCTTGGCAGGTAAAGGGGAAAGTCATTGTGTCTGCTTTCTGAATGACTGTGATCCATCTTCTCCACCTCTTGGGGTTGGTGCTTGCCATTGCCTGGCTCTGAATGATCCTTGAGATTTGCCCACTACCTCTCGGGCGCCTGTATCTGCCTCTGAGGTCTGTCCATGACTGGAAAGGACCAATTTTATGAAGGCCAGTTTCTGCTGAAACGTGGAGGTTGTACCTGCAGGAAATCTTTCACTGTTTGCATTGATCTCGCTTTTTCCTCCATTTTCTTTAGTACCTCCTCAGCTTTAACACCAAACAATACATCTTTTTGAAGAGGTGCATCTAGTAATTTAGCTTAGACATGATCTGGTAAGGCTTGTTCTTTGAGCCAAACATGTCTACGTATGACAGACCCTGTAACAGCAGCTCTACATGAGGCCTCTAAAGCATCAAAACCACACTGCAAGGTATGTTTACCCACTTGCTCTGCACTATGCAACAAATCCTGCAACTCTTAAATCTGGTTGCTCAGGTTGTGCCATTTTGCTTTTCAACTCAGATAATAAAAACTGTTGATACTTTAACATATGGAACTGACAGTTTAATGCCCTCATGGTTAAAGTGGCCGAGGTGTACACCTTTTTCCCCCACCTTTCTAAAGCTCTGGAATCTCTCTCTGAAGGTAATGGGTTTTTAGCAATAGAGGCCTTAATTCCTTTGGGACCCTGTGAAATAGTTTCTGGGTCAGCAGTATGGCTTTTGTATAGGAACTGGTGTGAATCAGGAACCCGGTAATACCTGTCTGGTTTAACAGGAGCTGGAGGTAAAGAATCTGGGTTGAGGCTGGCTTCTGTGTACACATCATCTAATATATCTAAGACAGGAGGGATAGCCAGAGGCCTATGCTGGGGGAGCAAGAAAAAATCCCTGAGCCTTTTCTTGGAATCAGAGTAATCTTGGCCTTCCCAGTGAAAGTGTTCCCCTCAAAGTATGTAGGGTTTCCCCAAAAGAGTAGTCCTCAGGGGGGGAGACCGAGGGAATAGACTCCTCTGCATCTGAGTCTTCAAAAGGAGAATATTTATATTCCTGGTCCTCAGAATGCTCAGAGGTAATAGAGGCTTGATCTGAGGAAGGGTAGTCTTCCTCTAATCTGGGCCTTTCCTTGTTTTTTACTTTTCATGGCTGCTTTAGATTTTGTGAAAGCCGTAATAGAGAAGGAGGAAGGCCTGAAGACACCTTGAGAAATGGCAGGCCTGTCTAAACTCTAGGTTTCCCTGCCAAAAGTGGCTTTGGTATCTGTAGTCGGAGTAGGGGCCGAGGAGCCTGCGACCTCGGGCACAGAAGACACCGGTAATGAAGTGTCATCAGTACTCGGGGGCTGCATAGGCGCCTCGCTGAGAATCGGAGAACCAGTAGTCGGCCTTAGCGTGGTGTCAGTAGAAGTCGCGGACCTCGTATGGCGGCCCTTATCTTTGCATCTTTTGCTCAAAACTGGAGTCGGAGTGTCCGACATAACTTAATTAAATTTTTTACCAAATAGTGATGGGCGAACTCCACCCGACGCTTAATAGTGCGTTTGTTGAATCTAGCACAAAAACGGCAAGCCGAGACGTCATGGTCTGGGCCTAAGCAAAGAATACAGAAAGAGTGGAAATCCTTATACGGTATTTGCTTCCCACATGAAATGCAATTATTAACTGTCTGACATCGGTCTGAGGCAAGAAAATTTCCCCAACGGGGTACTTAGCTTTCAAGAAGACTTCGGCTGAAATATTTTTGTAAATCTCAGGAGCTGGCCGACCGGCACTTGAACTGCTTCTGCTTCGGGCACTGCGCAGCAAGAAAGACTGAAGATGGCGTCGGCTGGCTCTTTTATACCCCTGCCACACTGACGTCAGGGAAGAAGCAACGCCAACCGACGCCGGACCTAGACTTTGGAATTCGGCCGACCGAGGACCCACCTGACGGCAGGATAACCCATCTGTTATGACTGCAGCTGTATACACGAACATCCACATTTTCCCACCCTTCTGACCCTTAGGGTGTGGTCTTGAAGGGGTTGAGAAACAGACTCCTACGGCAGAAAGAGTCTTGCCATCTTGTTCACATCTGGTCAAGGTGTCTCAATTGAGATCCGAACAAAGCCGAACCATCAAAAGGGGAATTTGTGAAGGACGCCTTGAAAGGGTCCACGAAATTACACAGCCGCATCCAGGCGTGACGCCTTAAGGCCAACTCCTGTGCCCGCGGCCCTACTCGCTCCATCGGCTGCATATGAAATTAGACGCATGGAGGAGTTAATAGAGTTCAGGGTTCCAAGCTGTGAGTTTATTTTATCCTGGGACCCAGCAGCTGATGGATCCTGTAAGACTTCTCCCAACTCTGAGAATCTCTCTGAAGGCGGGTGAAGTGACGCAAGTAATTCAGCGACCGCATGGCAAAGGTCGCTGAAGAAAACATCCGCTTACTGTACCTATCCATGGTCCTAGAATCTTTATTAGGGGGATGGATAGGTACTGAAGGATCAAGCTAGTTCCTTCTTGGTGGCTGCAGCCACCACCATGGCATCAGCCGGTACACCTTTTGTTAGGAATTGCTTGTCAACTGGTGCTGTGATGAATTTAGATGGCCTCAGAGGGGTGGGTTCCACCGAATCCAGGGCCGACCACGCCTTCTGAGCCACTACTTCCATAATGGGGTCGAAAGGCGGAGACACCCAGGAGGTGGAGGGTCGAGAACCAAACGCCTCCAGGTACACCAACTCGTCCTCGGAAGGATTACGGGAAGACCAGTTCCCCCTCTGCTTTAGGATTTCTAGGATGTCTGAGAAAGACATCCTCAGAGGGGGACTTTGGGGATCCCTCCGACTCATCCAAGTCGGTGTCAGATGTAATGGACTCAGGGGAGTCTACATGCTTCCTCTTACATGTCGTCCTCTTACACGGAGGCTCCACTGACAGGTCAGGAGAAGCCTCGGAAGAGGAAGAAATTCCCAGTGGGGAAACTGGAGGCGTTGGATCTCTGGGTCCGGGAGCAAGAGAGTGGGAAGAGACATCAGTAGGCACTGTAGTGGGAGGAGCTGACCGTTGGCTACGCCCTGGGGCTAGTATGCTCCTCATCACCTCAAAGGCTCCCCCATCAGAAAAGCCAGAGGGCCCCCGCTCCAAAGAGGTAGGAACCCCAGGCCGCACCGACAGGGAAGGCTCAGAGGCCGATGTCGGGGCCGAGCTCACCACCGCCGACGCTCCGAGAGGGAGAACGGGGTCGGACAATGGTCCGATGCCACTCGCCCCCTCGGAGCTGACAAGATAGATCAGGCGCCCGGATCTGTCAAATGAAGGCATCAAGGAGGAGATCGGAGCGGAAGACGAAGGAGCCGAAGGGGGAGGTA